>NW_008651418.1:0-15975 GCF_000695815.1 Acanthisitta chloris
CGGGGGCTGCGCCCTCTGCTGGCCGCGGCGGGAATCGCCGCGCTCGCCCCGCGACTCAGCTCCGCAATGCTCAGCGTCATTAGCCCTTCTTTGAACAGTCCCGGGGAAGCTGCGGGTCTGCACAGAACACAGATTTTATACCTTTCTGATCCTGCAACGTGTACATCGTAAATGCGTTTCTAAATGCCTTTCCAGTAGGTCACATACAGGCACTGGGGTAAAAGCCCGGTGATAAGTTGTGATGCTCAGCTATGCGTGGAGTTGCTCCAAGCACACCCATTATCCTCCAGCCTGTATCCCAGTCTTAAAATACAATTATCCTCGAATAAGACCCTGCTTAGCTACTAGAGCCAGGCTCATACACTACATGGAGAAAGTTGCTTTTTTATTTTCCCTTGAGCAGTTCCTATTCCCACGTGTTTAGGTGGGTCTTGCAATAAAGTCTTCATTCATATCAGGTTTGGGGAAGCTAGATAAACTGGGTACCAGTTTTTTTGTAGGACCTGGTGCTCCAGATGTCAGGAATCCCTGCCTTTTGGACCAAGTTAGGTAACAAGCACACAGCCCCCTTTAGGCACTGCTGCACATGCCCAGGCAGCTTCATTCACAACCCACACTGGGGCAGCCTTTGCCAGAGATGGGGTCAGAACACGGAGCACTCCACCCAGTTCTCCTGGAGCAGTAGGCAAGGAGTCCTGCCTCAGCTGGCACCATCTGTTCCTCTTACTGGACCATTCTCTTTACCATTGCAATTTGTTTAAATTGGCATTGCTTAACAGTTCCCTCACACACACACACTTTGTGAGAATTCGAAGAAGGCAAATCCAAGGATCTGTGCTTTCCCAAGCCCCTCAACAACCAACTTCTGGCTTACAAACAGTGAGAAACACCAGGAGACTCCTGTTGCAATGCCAGAGGCAACACAGCACTACCACGCATGTATATTTATTTAAATGCATTATAGATATTGCTACAAACAAGGAGTTCAAAGTGCTACAGATGCTCAAGGGGGCAATCACCCATTATTTCTGCCTGATCCAGGCCTTGCAATCCCCATCCTGATTAAATTACTGAGGGTAGGATTATCAGCAGGATAATCAGATGCAGTGTCTAATCTGGATAACCCAGCATTACTGGGCCTCGCAACACAGGATTTCACTAACCACCCAGCCAGGGCATTCCAGAGCATTACATCTCATTTCCACCACTTACAGGATTCAAACATCCAAGAGACTTGTGCAGAGGGGAAAGCGAAGGAACATGCTCATAATTTCAGTCAAGTGCACTAGTTTGAATAACTGCTATGGTTCCGAGTGCTCCCAGACCCAGCACAACCAGGATTTCAGAGCAATCACTTATCCAAGCGGCTCATTGCATATTTATAGGCTCCAGAATCAACACCTTTGTTTTTTTAATAAAGCCTCAAGATCTCAACCCATCTGTCAGGAGCAGCTACATGCAGCTTCATCTGTCTCAAAGCAATGGCACTGTCCAAATGCCTCCCTTGACCCTCCTCTGAGCTTTCCATTTCTTCGGCCTTAACCTTGCCAAATAACATATGTGCTTGTAGGTGGCCATGAAACCTCCTGAGAGAGAGAGTGTTCCTGAGGACAGGGACAAAATCTGGAAGTAAGAATTATCTTACACTTGGAGGACTTCAATATCTCAATTATCAAAATGTCTTGCCTATCACCTGCATGCAATTGCTCACTCTCACTTCTGCTTCCCCTCAGCCAAGACTTTTCTCCCCATGTTTCTACGAGTTTGTCACTCTGGAACAGAAGGTAGGAGCTCAGTGTTGTTCTGAAAAGAAGATCCAGCTTTGGCAATCTGAACTTGGCTAGCTTTTATCATACAGCAAGCAGGGTTTTGTTCAGTAACAAAATGGCCTGGATAGAGCACAAAGACAGAAAATGAACCTGATCTTTCACCAAGTCCTCCATTGTTCCCAGACAGCATGAGAGGGTATTTTAAAATCTCTTCTGCAGATCTGCACAGTCTGAACTCCTGTTCTGCTCAAAAAAATGAATCACTTAGAGGCTTTCATCACCTTATCAAAGTCCCTAGTGGCCTCTGCCTGCCCTCCCGTGAAGAGTTTGATCTCCTTTTAGGAAGAGGATAAAGCTGTCCTTGAGCAAAGCTGCTTTTCAGTGAAGTATTGTGCTGTTTTTGTGAGAACATCAGACACCTCCAGGTGTCCCTCAAGCATATATCCATCAATAGTTGCAGCTTAGATTTTTTCCAAGCAGCTCACAGAAAACAGACTGTAGGTATCCGACTTCTGTTTGAAGGGCATGTTAGAAACGTGATTCATAGAAGAGATGTCTCGATTACATTTCTGATGCTGCATAACTGTGTCCATCTTATCTCCAATTAGAAGGGCAAATAAGGAAAAGAGAACTGGGAAGGAAGAAGCTGAGCTGAGAACAGATAAAAAGGTTTCTGGCTGCCTTCAGCTCGTACTCACTGCCAAAAGCAAGGTTCTGCA
The DNA here is from genome assembly GCF_000695815.1 of Acanthisitta chloris. Taxonomy (NCBI): domain Eukaryota; kingdom Metazoa; phylum Chordata; class Aves; order Passeriformes; family Acanthisittidae; genus Acanthisitta; species Acanthisitta chloris. Next base: position 2,489 of record NW_008651418.1, read on the forward strand.
ACATTATCTTCCTGCATTGTTAAAAATCTCAAAGGTAAAAGGGCACTATCATTTCAAGAATAAAAAATGTCTGCATGAAACAATCTTGTCTCTCGCCAGAGATGATGAGCTGTTACCCAGGATAACCACATCCTCCAGCAATTATGAAAATCCACAAGATCTGGAGCATCACTGCTGATTGAGCTCATCCCCATATAGAAATCAACAGCCCTCTTTCACTGAGTATCATGGATGGGAAACAGAAGCAGCAGCTGGCTGGAGTCAGACACCAAGAAGTGAGTACATTTATAGTGAGAATATTCATCACGCATTTATACACACCAGGTAAAACAGGAGCAGATAAAGAAACACCCTTCCAGTTAGATTTGCAGATTCAACCAGAAGTTTGGAATCCAGAAAAGAGAAACTCCCATTCTACCTGTAAAGGAAAGAGGTGGGAGTAGGTAGGAGAGACATCCATACGGAGGATTAAAAATTCAGAAAGAATTGTCTAAAGGCAGCCCCATAGGAGGGAAAGCAGAGAAGAAACAAGACAATGGCTTTTTTTTTCAGCCCCTATCATTAAAACTCTGAAATGAGAACTCCAACTTCTGCCCATTTCTATTGATGTGCTACTCAGGCTATGCAACAACAATGCACCTGCCACCAGGCTGAGAGACCTGCCTGAAATTCTTACTTCAAGGGCCAGCAGTACCAACCTCTCCAGCACTCAGTGGATTTACTTATTTGGAGTTTTATTTGCACTTTTATTAAGTCACCCATAGGGAAACTCTTCCTTAGTTTCACACCCTCAAGACAGCTCACACAAGGCCTTCACTAAGAAAACAGACAGCAACTGTTCTCATCTCCATGTCTAGAGTTAGCAGAGATGGACACTATAACCATAGCCCTTACCTAAGGTCACAGGCAGGGAGACGTGTAACAATGGCATAGAAAATGTTGTCTAAACAATCCTCCTTCTCATGAGCAGGAATTTGCTTTTCCAGGCAGTACTACTTTGTTTAAGAGAAGTAGAGAAATGAGGTGGTGTAGTACGGTGAGAAATTATAGCCTTTAAAACACAATAAGCCAAAATCAGGCTGCACTGGGTAAGCACTCACTGGTAGTGGTACAGTGGAGAACATATCATTGCATAGTTTCTGCTTTTAACAAGCTGGACACTTTGTGGAGGTAATAAGGACTTTGAGAACACAGCCTGAGACACTTGTGCATTCCCATTGGAATGTACACCTGTGCTCTGTTGATGACTCTCGTGCTGCTTGGGTCAGTGAAGTCATTATTGCAAGTGTTTCAGACAGGGATGGTCCAAAGTCAAACTGCAGACAACACACTCCTCAAGTAAGAGTCTAACCAAGGTACTCAATTTGGTTGATCAAGAGAGCTCGGCTGTGTTCCTAGCTGGGGCAACCTCCTGGCTTCACAGCAGACACCCCTGCAAGGCTAACAGCACCACAGGCCAAGCATCCAACCATAGCAGAAACAAGGCTCACACACATCCGTGACCCAAACTGCCTTCAAGTGAGCACCCCATAGGACATACAAGGCTTGGCAGACTTATGCTCCCTCAACTCAGTGTGAAAGAATGCACCCTTCCTAGCAATTTGAAACATGTGCCAAGGGAACACTCCACTTTCCCACGGTGGCACCTCACCAGAGTTTACGACCACTGATAAGGACCTGCTAGTGTCTGGCTTACTAGTGATAGTAGCAAATAAAGCTGACTGTGTGCCTGCATATGCCCTTCCTTTACAGTGTGGCCACACACTGTCACACAGAGGGATATGTGCAGGTGCTGAGCTGTATTACAATACAGGGGACCAACAGTTTCAGACAACTTGAGCTCTGCAGCATTTCCAAGGCTTCTCACCTTCAAGATCAATCAGATCTTTCCTGCTCAGCTCTCCCCAAACCAGACTCCTCCAGACAGCACATCTGCAAGGCAGTCACACCAACAACTTTTCCCTCTTTTGTTCCCTTGATCCTTTCCTAGGCAGTTGCTGCTTCAAATTCCCAGGACATTGCCTCAGGCTCTCTAGGCACCCCAGCTCCTGGCACACACAAGCAAACCCTGGCCTTTCATCTTACTCAGCTCCCAAGGTTGCTTGCAGCTTTGGTGTTCTCTCGAGATGATAAGAAGAAATGGAAAAGTGAGAAAGGCAAGCACATTCATCCATGAAAATGAGGGTTCACCTTTTCCACCATTTCACAGCTCAAGATCTATCCCCCTCCCGACCACAGGGTCCACCTGGAGCTCCTCAGGGGTCAGACCCAAGACACAGAGCTGCTCTTTATGCTATGCAGAGATTCTTCCTAGTACCACATCAAGGTTCACTTACTTCTCAGTCCATTGCTGACTTTTCTCTGACTGCAGCCCCCATCCAGTCAGCCCTCAAAGCACAGAGACCCACCTGCATAACCTTCCTTATCTCCCCCTTTCCTTCTTTATAACCTTGCTCTGCCCCATGGCTGCTAAACCACACCCCCCTCATCTAGGCTGCTGCTGTGCCCAGGTTTGCTGAGCAGTCAGTTCATGGTGCTGGGCCCAGCTGGGAAGAATAAACCTTCCCAGGCACAGTGACAGCCAGGTGTGCCACAAAGGTCAGGGCTGCCCTGCAGAAAGAAATAAGAAAACTAAGGCTTTTTTTTCTCCTTCTATTTCACCTTTCTGTGTGTGAGAGAGGGGGAAGGAGGTCAGTACTGAGATGAAGCTCAGTCATCACTGCAATCGCTCCAGCTTGCAGATAGAATAAGAAGGTGATCCCAGACCCTCAGGGTCTGCCTGTCATAACTGTGGTCTCCCTCCATGTGTCAGCTGTGTGTTTAGAGCAAATTAATTGGCTTTTAGTATGAGCATATTCCAGGTCTGGCCACTGGCAATCCTGAGGATATGCAGCTCCTGTTAATCTGGTGTGAGCAGCAGGCTCTCAGCTACTGGGGCAGTCAGGTCCAGCTTCAGGCTGAACAGCTGGTTAGTGGGTGACAATGTTGGATGGAACATGGGGTTGCTCAGGAGCTGCACAGGAGGATGTAGCCCCCATGCACTAGTTCTGCCTGAAAGCTGAATCAGGGATATGTACCTGCTTTGGTCTGCATCAAGGTAGGAATTGATAGGCATTAAGCAGATGAGGGGGACAGAGCCCAGCAAGCTGTGTCCTGATGGGCTTGGAGATAGCCCAGGATAGCCCACCTGTCCTCGAGCATGTGGGTAACACACGTTTGTCCCAAAAAGAGAGGTGTTGTTTTCTTAATTTTGGCTGCTACTACCCTCTGCAGTCTCAGCAACTTTTTTTTTCGTAAGATATGCAGACCACAAAAAAAAAATACAGGAAATATTGAGAATCATTTAGTCAATCCTGTTTCTGGCAGTCTCAGCAACTTTTTTTCGTAAGATATGCAGACCATAAAAAAAAAATACAGGAAATACTGAGAATCATTTAGTCAATCCTGTTTCTTTGCTCGCTTGAGCAGGTGTGCTCTCTGGTGAGTGTTAAGGTTTGCATAAGGAACATTAGAGCTGCACTTAGTGGTTTCAACCACTGCATTTCCCACTATCGATTGCCACCATTCAAGCCCAGCTTTAATGCCTGACAGCAGACATAAGCTATGAGGCAGCTATGTCCCCTCTGGGAGCAATGATATATTATCACTCTTTTCAAATGAACCTGGAAAAATACTATATATACTTAACAGAAATTCCTGTCCCTAACTGACTGCAAAGGAATTTCAGTGGTTACAGGCGAGCAAACCAACATAATCTCTCTCTGACTAGATACCAGGTACTAAAGATAAGATGAGCAAACCAACATAATCTCTCTGTGACTAGATACCAGGTACTAAAGATAAGTTATGCATACGAGAGATTATTTTATAATGAATTCATTAATTCATGTTGCTATTCTGTCCTCATGCTCCCTCTTCATCTTTTGAATTCAGGCTGGCAAACATGGACATTTGGAAGTACTGCGTGTGAAACCAAGAGCAGCAGGTATCTTCCCCATCATCATGCAGTCTACAAGTTCCTACAGCTTCCAAGGGGAAGTGGAGAGACAGACCCTGATCTCCCTGGTGACCAGTGGCAGGATCCGAGGGAATGGTATGAAGCTGTGTCAGTCCAAGGGAATGGTATGAAGCTGTATCAGGGAAGGTTTAGGTTAGATATTAGGAAAAGGTTCTTCACCCAGGGGGTGGCTGAGCAGTGGAACAGACTGCCCTTCCCCACCAGGGAAATTGGTCATGGCACCAAGCCTGCGTTTGGCCAATGCTCTCAGGCACGTGGTGTGATTCTTGGGTCTGTCCTGGGCAGGGCCAAGAGTTGGACTTTGATGATCCTAGTGGGTCCCTTCCAATTCAGAATATTCTTTGATTCTGTGATCACTCTGACCCTCAAAACAATCTTTTATCTTGCCAGGCATGTGAAGGTGCAAGGCCATGGGCAAAGACTAGAAGGTTATTTCTAGTAAGACCTCTAGGCTGCAATACTGCTGCAAGATAATACTTAGCTTTGTAAGCAGAGTGGGTATTTCCCATCTGGCAAATGCCATGCAGTTGGGAGATACCTGAGCTGGCTATTAAAGGTCTCCCCAAAAATGAGCTGCATGTGGTCCCATTAGAGCCATGGAAGGAAAGAGCAGATCAACTTGTACGTAGGGCTGTCTTGCCTGGGAGCACTGGGCTGGTCCCACGCGGGGTTGTGCTGTGGAGATGCAGCAGCTCTGCTTGCTGAATGTCCCTAGGAAAAGACCCAGGTCTTGCTTCCAGTCAAGCACAGAACCCCGGGAGTGGGGGCAAGATGCACCCCATCTCCTTTCTGCTGGCAATGGCCTTTGGCCCCTGGTCAGAGGTCTGTGGGCTCACAAAGTGCCTTAATGAGGTAAACTCACAGTAAGCAAGGGGTAACTATTGAAGGAGAAATGGCATTTGGAACTTAAGGACCTTTTGGCAGTCAGGACAGAGAAGTACAGATGGTTACACTGGGCTCAGGCAGCTGCTGGGGCAAGTTATTTTATGATGATGGCATCATGCCACTAAACAAGTGTTTGAGGGACCAGGTCTCTGCCAGCAAGCACCAACAATGCTGGAGGGTCTTGTCTCATATGTATAAATACCTCACTGGTCCCTTAGACCTCAGATCTGGTTGCACAGATAGGCATATTAGCTCAGTTCTTTGTGATAAATAAACCCCACCCCTAGTCATAAATCACAACAATTCATTGCCCCTCAGATTTTGCAAAGATACATTTTATTCTTCAAGGCATGTGCAGCTATACAGCTGCAGTTATTCATGCCTGAAAGGTAAGGTGTGCAGTCAACAGGATTTGGCCACTGGGACAACAAGATTCCAAAGAGAAACAATTACCAAGACCTACAGACTGCTCTGCTGGGATGAACCCAGAGGCCATCAGCCAGGGAGGGGGAGCTGTAGCTGTCCTAACACCTCCAGCCCACACCTGAGACCTGTGTGTGCATGGGTGTGAAGGCATGGAGGGGCAGGAAAGGCAAACCAGGCAGGATCCTGCTCCACAAACACCATGAAGATCCCCTGGCACATTGTATGGGAGTTACTTAACATGGCTCATCCTTGAACTCTTGCACTGTACTGACTTCTTTTTAATCAAGGAAGAAGGAAAATCAAGGTGGGAAATATCTCACAGAGATCTTTACCATTCAGGAAAACATTCAATACAGTAATATAGCAAGAAACTGGAAGACTGAAAGTTCGAGGACCTGATGTATGCATCCACACACAAACCACACTGTGCTTGGTGCTTGGTACTGAGCTGGAGCAGTCAGACATGGGTTTGTGTTTGCCTCCAAGACTGCATCTTCCAAAACTGTATAACCAGAACAAAACCCTTTCCAAGCAGAGCATAACAAAGTAAGTTTCCTTGGAATTGGCAGCTGGGCAGAAAATCTGAGTCTACCACAACATTAAAACTGATCATGTGAATCTCCTTTTCACTCTCAGCTCTGCTCTGTGAAACAGCTGTGCATGATGTACTGCTTTTTAGGTGGCTTCCCTCCCCTTTTTTTCTCTTGAGCTGTTATTCAGAAATGGCTTTTAAACTCAAGCACTGACTGGATTCAATCAGTTCCACAACAGTGCATAGTAGTGTAACCACAGGTGTCAGTGTGCAGGTACAGCAGCACCAGCTGAAAATCCCACCAGCTTGCTCACACTTACCCTGCTCCCACATCCTGCAGCCTCACTGCAGCCCTCCACACAGCCACACTGCTGATTTTCCACCTGCTCAATGAGCTGGAAAGTTAACAGGCTGGAGGATTTGCTCAGTTTTCTCCACAGCTTGTTTTTACTTGGGAGAGCGTGATTTCTGTGCGTGCTGGACCAGGATGCCCTGGCAGTCAGGGTAGCACTGTGTATCAGAACAACAACCAGTGCTTCTGAATTATTTACTCCAACTCACATGAACTTTCATTTATCTTCCTTTTTTTGCCCAGTCACCATGGTGCTTGCAGCTCCACGGGTAAGCTGGAGAGACAGATGACACAGACGATGGGGTTGCTCTAGGTGATTATAACAAAATATGACAAGGCATTTATGCAGCTCCATTCAGCAGTATTTAATTTCATTTCATTTGAGTTCACTACAGTGTAGCAGAACACCTCTGGAGAGTTTATTTAAAGATGCTTTGGAGAGGGGCATGGGGCAGGCTGGGTGCAATAGAGAAACTGACCAGCAGAACCAGCTGAGCAGCACTTCTTTCCATGACTCCTGCTGTGCTGTGCTTCAGGTTCTGCCTTCAGTGGGGTTTGGTGCAGAATAGAGCCATGCCTTGGGAAAAGGACAAGTGAGAAACTAGCTTTGTACTACTGACCCAGTAACATATGCCTTGGTGGACTTACCATTCCTTAGTCACAACAGGCTGGTGGGATTCAGGACAGTTGGGTTCACTTTCTAGAGTCTCCTTTAACTGACAGGCTCATGCTTTTCCTGAAAGCTTCCTGGAATGACTTCCCACCATGGGTCCTTTCATTTTAATTAGGAGCATAGATTATGTTAGTGCAACTAGTTCGAGTATTCCACAAGGTAGCTTCTGTAGGTACCCATAGCAGTCCAGGGGTTAAAGACTACACTTGCCAATCCCAGTTTTGCCACCAGTGATCAGTAAAATAATGTAATGAATATAGCACCATGTACATTGAGCAAGACCAGCCAGAACCATTAGCAAATAGAGAAAACCTCTGGGAGAACCTAAATGATGGTTGCAGCTTTCAGGTGGTTTTTTTTCTTGTTACAGCCCTTTTGCCTGTTACAGGGTGTTAATAAGTGTGGGTCTGGGGGTGGACTAGACACAGTCTGGAGCCTAAACATCAAACCCACCAGTGTCAGTGATTTTGGCTGTAGTGGTGTCTGAAATACACAACCAAAGTGGCTCCTCAAAGTTCTGTATCAATAATGAATAGTTGAGGAAGATTGGGAGAATCTTCACAGAACAATCACAGCTGAATGTGCATGTACTGGGCATCATGGGAGGTAGAGGGAAAACATGTTCTCTGTAGAGACACTGTTGCTGGTCCTTGTTCCTCGTTCCCCCAACTCTTGTGCACTAGTTAATATGGCTGCAAAGGTGTTAGACACAGTGAAGGGTCTTACAGGCACTGAGTGTTTCCCTAAGTGATCAGGGAGGCACAGGAGTCACTGGACTTGCTGCAGGCTTTCCCTGGGGGCCATCCTTGCCAGATAAGATACAGCCTCACTTCCTGGTAGTTCCACAAGTGGTTTCTTGCCATGGAAGCTGCAACCAGTTGCTGCAGCTGTGGTGGTGGTGCAGAGATGGGAGTCAGTGCAAAGGGAGAGTGTGCCCTCAACCACTCCAGCTCTCACATCCTCACCAGGGTAGTCCTAAGACAGGTCTCCATCCCACATGGTGGCAGGAGGCAGAAGAGCCTCAGGGGCTGTCAGGGACAGTGGCTGCTGCATGACACTCATAAGCTCTTAGACACAAGTGTGCCTTTATGGTAGCACTAGTCATGGAGACCTGATCACTGCACAAGTCATGGCACTGGCAGGAAAGGTGCACTGCAAATCTTTGCAGTGGCCTGCCTGCAGGAAGGGTTTTCTTCTCTGTACTGTTTCAGACCAGCCAAGTGGAGTGATCTCTTAACGTGGCAGTGGTAGTAAGCTGTCCCCTGGCCTGCCATCGTTAGCAGATGCAGCCTGTACCTTACAAACACAAGCAGCCAAAGTCTGCTCTGAGAGCACTGACTTCGGACAGAGCAGACTTGCCCTGCAAAGGATGACGAAGGCCAGGAAGGGCAGCTGGGTGGTTTGCACAGAAGAACCTTGGCATTTATTCTCTGATCAGCTGAAGCCCTCAGAAGTGGCTATTAACATACTGTGTGCGTAAGCCTTGGCACGCAGGAGGCAGGAGAAGGACACAAAAGGTTGTTATCCCTTCATGAAAAATGCCCATTCCTTTCTTTGTACAGTTCTGTGGTGAATTGGCTGAACAGATCATAAAGTCCTCTCCCTGTCCCATCAATGTCATGATTGGGCATAAAGCAATAGGGAGCCCTGGAGACAGAGCCATTAATGAATGAAGTGTCTAACATCCTAGGCCAAAGCTAGATTTGTAGCCACTGAAGTAGATGAAAGCAGCTCACCTCTCTCTTTTCTACCTCCCCAAAAGAAAGCTAAAACTTTCTGGCCAGAGGGGTTGAGAATCAGGGAGAAAAGTGCCTGTTTGGGCTCAATTTTTACTTTGCACTGGAGCTTGCTTGAGTTCAGAATCACATACCACATCTTCTCTGTGCCTCGCAAGACCTCAGTCATGTCTTCCACGCTACTTCTAACAAACAAAAACTGAAAGACAGGGCTGAGTCAGTTTAAAGAGAGCCTGATGCCCCTGATATGCACCCACACCTCTGCTCAGCAAATCAGGCTGTCTGGAGACTGAATGAGAATGTGTTCCTCTGCCACAGAAGGCCAGTAAGATAAAAATAACCCCCAAAAGCCTACATTCAGCTTGGAAGCACAGTGCTGAGCCAGGGACAATGATAATAGGAAAACACAATAGTTCCTCAGATCAGCCCTAAAATAATAGATTATAAATGGCAAAGGGGGAGGAGAAGGGAGTGAGGGCTATTTTATCACTATTCTAAAAGCAAATTGGGATTCACTTGACAGACCGTTCTCAAAAGCCAAAATGTGCTAAATATAATGCTGGATTTCCCAAAATACAAAACATGACAGCAAGAGTCCCTTGGCCAGCAACTTTTTAATCGATGTGCTCTTTTGTGCCCCTCCTTTTGTTTAGCCTTTGCCCCATGATGGTTATTTGCCTTTCTGGAGAGCTTAATCAGGAGCTATTAGAGACAGTTGCTCTCTAAGCTGTATAACATTAGAAATCCATTAGCTCACCCCAAGCAAGGCTGGCAGGAGGGAGATGATGTACTTGCTGAAGTTGAACAAGCTATTTGCGTGCTGAATACTTCTAATCACTGAGCAATGCCAGGAGAATGTGAACATTATTACACTCATCTGCCCAGTGACCTTCCAAGCACACTTTGTTTTAATACGAAACAAAGTGGCAGAACTGAACCCGCAGAAAGGGACAGATGGATGTTTTTAAGCAATTCTAGGCACCAACTGTGCACACCTTTTAAAGAAATGTTTTTTAGAAATAATTGTTAGCAGTGTCTGTTTTTCTTTCCCTCTGCTACATTTGCTAGTGTTACTTTTGGTCTGATCACAATGAGCTTGATCCAGCAAAGTGCATATGCTTCATTTTAAGGATATGGACTTAAAGCACAAAGTCCCAATGGACTTTAATGGGATTTGGGCCTTGTCTTGTGACCCTCCAGCCCCAACCATCACCTCCTGGATGGACACTTTTGGTCTGATTACCCAGCTGTCATGTGCATTCATCACTATACAGCAAGCATATTTATTTAGGTGAGACACCTATATAAACCTTTGTTGCAGACAAGTTTTCAGAGGCTGCAGCTGAGTGGAGCTGGATTAAGGCACCAGTCACAGCATCTGGAGAGCAAAGCAATGTGACCTTCAGGAATCTGGCTTTCTAAGGCTTTTAACTAGTAATTTTTCCTTGGATCCCCAGATTTCCCAGAAAATTTAAACAAGTGATTGGAGACCACTAGCTATGGGTGCAATCCTGGCAGTGGGACAGCATCTTGCACAAAGCCAACTGGCCCATACTTCTTTTTGAGCACAGTGACTACAGAGTGTTTGGGGATCATTTCATAAAGCTGGTCATCTCATGTCAAGAGTGACTACCATCTTTCAGTGCCTGTTTCAGTCACTGACCTGCCAATCTGTAGCAGACACAGGCCTGTCTCACAGTGTACTATACCCTCTATGAAGAGATGACAAAGTGTAAGGGCACAGAGCTTAGATGTCTTTGTTGAGCCCAGAACCATCACAGCTGCCAAAAGAAAGTTGTTCTCCACTGGAATATGGTAATCAGGGAAAGGGCAAGAATTTAGATCAAAATTAGCATTATTTCTCACAGTGACAGAAGGACAACATAAAAGATAGACCACTAAAAAACATTTCTCTTAGCAGCTTTTGAGGACTGGCTTCTATTTGGGGCAGTGCATGGTTAAAGTCCTGCTGGTACTTTGCTGCAAAGAGCAACTCTGATGCTCAGTTGTAGTTTTCTGATTAGAGCACCAACATTTCTCCAGGCTAGAGTATTGGAAAATGTGGAGAAACCGATTTATCACAGCCAGACAAAAGTGACTGAGGCCTCACATAACATGCTTGAAGGAGCAGAGACTGCAGGCTTTCACAAAACTCCTGGCCTGTTGTTCCCTTCTGCTCTGAAATGAGTTTTCCTCCAAACACAGAACAGAGAGTACCTCCCCACTGATTGGTGGTTTTGTCACCTCTGCAGCAACTCAGCTGTCCACCTGGAGAAGTGACAGGTTTTTCAGGGTGTCCCAGAAGTTATACTAACTGGATCCAGTCAAATTAGCTGCTTCTTCCATTGTGCTACTGGCCAAATCTTACCTGCCACAGCAGTGGGTACAGAACTGAAGCTCCCACGGAGACACGGGCTCACAGCACTGACTTGTCTCCTCTTGACATCAGTAGGGAAGATGCCTACTTTGCTAGTTTAAAGCAAATCCCCTCTTATTCCAGTGTTTGTTAGATTGAGGCAAGTCTTTAACCTCATGGGACTGGTGTGAATTACTTTCAAGAACTCCTTATTAGGAAAACCACCATGGTCCCCTTGAAACTTGCAGGGAGGAGTGAAGAATAAGAGGTCATCGGTATCTAAACCCACTGACTACTTTGAAATCCCACATAGAGGCCTATGCATTTTGCAAGTCTGTCTCAGAATATACTCAAAGGCAAGAGGGGACAATAGAAGAGGAAGAAAATAGAGTCTTTGGTGTTCTGATATACAAAGCACACATCAGCTCTCTGGGCTGGCAGCCTGCTTCATTAAGTTGAACTGCAGTGTGTGAAGAGGAACAAATACCAGACAGACTCAAACCTACTGGAGATCAGGATTCTGCCTCCCTGGAAGACAAATGGCTCAGGCAAAGGATCTAAGGTTCTTGCAGACCTACCTGGAAAACTGCTTTTCAGTTCAGTAAAAAGCCAAGCCTCCTTGTCCCCCACAAAAAATAATGCCCAACACACACAATGCAGGAAGAACAAGATGGATACTTTTCAAAATGTTTTTTTAATTAAAACAAAAAAAAAAAAAAAGGAGCACACACCAGAGCTTGACATGGGCTAGTCAAACTGCTGGTCACCAGGATGTTGACTGGCATGAGGAAGGCTGTGTTTCTGCATATCTCAGGAGCACCGGCACAGACACTGGCACTCCCAGCAAAGTAAGCACTCTGCCTGCCAGGCTACTGCTGCTTTGTGCTGAGCAGATTTCTCATGTGGTGATGGGAAACTTCATCCTGCAGCCCAGATTCTTCTTTCAACAAACAGAAGTCCCAGAGACTGGGGAAAAGACCATTTCAACAAATTTGCATTTTCCAAGCACTTCTGGAGAGGATTCCCAGTTGTTTCTCCTGCCTCCCCTGGCAGGTTACACAGGTTTACATGGAGACTCATCTTTGGCAATACCCACACAGGTAGGACCTGGCTCTGCTTCCGATGAAGTCAATACATGTCCTTCCCCAGACCATAACTGCAGCAGCACTGGGGCTCATGATCACTAGCCAATTGTGCTTAAAAGTTAAATCCTCATCCACTCCATCTAGACAGAAAATTCTGAGAGTTTCTTGTAAATGTGTACCAGTAAATTCAGGTAAATGTGAACATCTTGGCTACAGCAATGGGGTGAAGTTTTTAAATACGCCCAAGAGATGGAGGAGCCAAAGTTTCATTTTAAGACATGACTTGGGCACTAGACCAGGTATTGAAACCTCCCTGCCATCTAATAAAGCGGTTTCCAAAGCTGTTGGTGTGTTGCTCCACCAGCCTGGTTTCTCTACCAAAAAGGCTGGGCTAAAAAAGTGACACATTTTTCATACACAATTTTTATCGGTTAGAATTTACTAGATATGCACCTCATTTGTCTGTCAAATATTTTAAAAATACTTCAAACTGCTCTAATAGTCACATTTTAACACATGCATCAAGTTTGGATCAGAACAGCGTCTCTGGGATAATCAGTAAGCCCAAATTGCTGATTTAAGGCCTAAATATCAGTCACTGGCCAGCCAGCCACAATAAGTCACTCTATCCTTGAACTCTTGGAATTATTTTTGGCTCAGACTAACCCTTGTTACCATACATCTTATCCTACACACAGAAGAAAAGCATATGTGTTTTTCAAGGCTACTGTTGCACCACAAGTTTACATACAAACACAACTTTTGCAAACATGAGACCAGAGTAAGATCTCATATGTCCCAAGGTAAGTCAGAAAGTCCACAGGAGTCCAGGGAATGGTAACTGCCATAAAGGATCAGGCCTAATACATGCATTACAGAAGCAAGGTAGCTCCTTTGCTTGAGGTCTGGCTGATTCACTTTGCACATACCACTGCTTTAGCATTACATCCTTATCTAATGGTAAACCTGTTTCAACAACATGCAATACATATTAATGCAATATGCACTGCAACACACAATACGCATCCAAAGAAATATGCCAATGCAAAACTCTGACTGCTCACACATAGCCAGGCTAACAAGGAAGAGTCTTTTACAAAAGACAATCAAGAAATCACCTGAAACCATGAGACCTGAGGAGTCTCAAGCAATCAGCAATACTGAGACCTAATAACAGATGCAAATTCATGAAAGAAACACAAACAGTGGGACTGAGGTAATGGCAGAGATTTCATTAGTGCAATTACATTTAAAATGGTATGTTCTTTAATAGAATTTAAATAAGGCTTTGAATAATTACACACACTAAAACTAACATTCCATAACCTTATTCCGCATGGAAAAGCAGCAGAAACAACCCTCTGGACTGTACAAGGTCCAATTAATGAACAATTACATTCAAAAAGTAGATCAAAACAGAAAGA
>NW_008651418.1:16005-31305 GCF_000695815.1 Acanthisitta chloris
CACTTTCTCCCCTAGTGTGAGAAGTGTGAAGAACAGATGAACTGGGCTTCAGCCCAGTAGATTTGGCCTCATCAAAATACCAGTAGTGCTTTCCAACCCAGTCTCTCCTCATTTCTTTAGGGTGATGGAAGCTCATGGAAAAAAGAAGTGAATTTCTGAAGCAACAGAAGGTGAGTTGTCATTTCTCCAGGCCCAACAATGTACATAAATTATGGAAACTTTAAAAAACCCTACATTAGATTGTGGCATGTGTTTACGATGGATGTTCTCCTTTAGAAACTACTCACAGACAATGGGGCTGGGTGAGTGAAAAAAAAACAAAGCAGCATATGAAATAGTAATATACTGTTTCAAAATCTGCACCGTCCTGCAGAACCAGGATTTATAATTTATTCAGATTTTTCTCAACAGATCCAATCTACACTGGATATGTAAAAACCAAGAGACTAAGTCATCAAGGAAAATCAAACGGAAAATCCTGCACGCCGCAAGAGTCTTTAAAAATGAAACAAAATAAAAAAATCCCAAGAAACATTGACAAAAGCTCAGAAAAATTTATCATCAATTCTGAAGTGAGGCCTTGTGACGTCATCTGGATTAATGAAGACAGAGATGGATTTCCCAGGGTTCTCAGTCACTAGCTGTTGCAATTTTTTGGCTAATCGGTCATCAGGCTGGTTGGTGTCCCCCCCGTCTGACTGTGGGGAGGGGATGCTGGTGGTGCTGCCCCGTCGCTGCAGCTCAAGTGTTAGCCGGTTGGCTGCTTTGACGTGTTCTATGGCAGTTCGAAGGTGTTCGGCAGGGTCTGAGCGGACCGAGGACAACTTCCGCGCGTGCAGCATGACAGTTTCTTCAGAGAGGTGCTCCAGCATATTGCACTGGGGGATGAAATAGTTAGGGCACATCTTGTTGACCAAGCAGTGCTGGAGATCATCAATGAGACCCAGGAGGAAATGGGCTGCATAATCCTCTTGAGCCAAGTAGCTGGCGGGTAGCCTGTCACAAGCCCACAGCATCATGCTCCGCAAGTGATATGGACTAATGGCTTTGGGGCGGGACAGCAATTTGATGATGATAGCTTTGCAGGCCTGGTAGGCTTGCATGAGGCTGCTGGAGATGCACTTTTTCAGCTGCACTTCACTCCTGGCAAATGACAGCCTCCATTCATTGTCCTTCTTTCCTTTGTAGGAACACGCAGGCACTAAGTAAAACCCACTTATGACTTCCTCCTCTGTGATCTTCCCATCCCAGAAGTGATTCTCCATCAGCCAGCTCTGTGCCACAGCTGGCCAACCTTTGAAGGACACCACAGGGACAATGTCATACAGCATGCGACTGCTGCCCACTCCTAAAATGATGGATATGATAGTCCCATTCTTTTCTACCTTTTCCACCTTTGGCATCCCTCGTTGGGGCTTCTTCTGGATCTCAGAGAGGACAATGCTAATGGAGTCATAGAACCAGTCCGCGACTTTTGTTGGAGAGAAGAAGTAATTGGTAGCCCCGTTGATATGGTCCACGATTGTGCAGCAGTCCTTCCATTTGCTGATAGTTCCCTCATCAAACAGGCGCAGGCTCAGCCAGGAGTGGCACAAAGCCGAGTGGCGCATGTCCAGCGTGACTGGTTGGTTGCGGTCGTGCAGCTTCAGCGCGGGCACAAGCAAGGTGAAGTCCATGTCATAGTCTGTGCCTCGTGCGTAAACATTCAGCTCATCGAGATCAATGTCCACCACACCTTCCCGCACACCACCTGAAAGCAGCAGATACTCATTGGCTACAGGCAGCTTCTGGTCAAGTTTCTGAACCATGCCTGCAAAAGAAAGAAAGAGAAGTCCTTTCAAGAAAAGGCAAACGGATTTGGCACACAGGATTTAACCGGGATTAAAAGCCATTCTATGCCCAGCAGGAGCAAAAAACAACCAGAGGTATTCACCACTGTTCACGTGACACAAGTGGACGTCAGGCCCAGCACTAAGACTAAAGTCCCACCTGATTCGGGACAGGGCCTTCCCTGCACTCCTAGGAATGGGTGAAGTCCATCCTACATGTCAAACTGGGAGCAACGGAAAAAAGCAGAAGCCTCTGGTAAAACACAGCAAAGTACTTCCAGGACTAAATTTAACTTTTTAAACACCTTCTAAATGAGTTTTTCACCATATTGACACTCATTTCCATGGTATCCAAATGTTTCACCAACACTTCAAAAAGAAAAGAGAGTATTAGTTGACTCACTTTTCTTTTTTCTCTCTGGTCTAAGAAAAAAGCTGGACCAACATCAGGGGGTTGGTTCGTGCATGAATAAATGAATAGCTCCAAATGTTAGTTCAAGCAGGTCTGATTTTACAATTTGCTTTACATTTACTGATGAGAAGGCAACATGAACAAAGGCAATGCATCCTCTTATGGGGGAACGGAGGCAGGTTAAATAATCAGGCAATTAAAGAAGCCAGCTCTGAGATAGGTTCTTCAAGCTGCAATGACGGTAACATGCCATAAAATATCTGATCAGCTCCCCAGAACACAGACATGAAGACAGATTTCTATTTTCATCACCAAACCCAGACACTTCCCTTCACCCCGCACTGCCCGCACCAGTTGCACAAAGCTGACTTTTCACCGGGTATTCTATATATACCACTATCCTATATTCATAGAGCACGAACAGCAGACTGAGAAGAGACTCCACACAGTAGCTGAGATATTAGCACCTCATTTGGTGTTCAAATTAGGCTTAAAATTGAGCTCTGCACTGTAGTCTGTTCCTGATATCTGGGCTGTTTGACTCCTGGTGTTCATCTTGTGGTAAAAAGCTTTTGGTTCCTTCCCAGCCTCTGTTCAGCCAACACACCTAGGCCATGAGGGAACAAAGGCCAGTGACTCTGAATGGAGAGGCTGAAGCTATTATAAGCACTGCAAAAGGGACAGATCATTATTCCTTACACGCACAAACGTACTAGTTTTTGTTGGCACACAGTACTGACTCCAGCTTCGAAAGGCAATATAGTTTGTTTATATCAAGAGTGGTCAAATGGAGACCTTCCATTACAAAGACACCAGTCTTAGAGAGACATCAGTAGGAATAACTAGCCAGAGGCACAACAGAGTGAGCCAGAAAGCTGCCAATCACACTGTCAGCCCAGGAACCACAGACAGACACATTAGGAATGTTTTTTACGGAAACACAAATGATCAGCACTAGAGTCTGAGCACCCATTCTGGCATAGCCCCAGGGCCTGCAGTACCTTTTCTGAGGTAATGCATCCCCATGGGATCACAGATGCTGCCTGAACTGAGTGGGTCTCCTTAGCAGAGTGCAGCAGCAGCATCCCAAGGTGCTAAGGGTGCACTAGGCTGAGTGACACTGCCGTGTTTTCAGAGAGATTTACCTGTCCTTTCCTGCATGCTAGGACAGGAGCAAGGAAATGCTATACGCATGCACATAGGTAAGCCATGACTCGAGCAAAATCTAAAGCCATGTGGACAATGATTCCTTGGAAAAGCCAAGGAGACTGTAGGAAGAGGCCTGTGTGTGAAGCAGAATGCATACTGGGACAATATTCTGTGTAACTGTGCATCCTCCATAAGAAATTCCATGTTAAATATACTTTAGTTATTTCATTCCTTCCAAGAACACTAGACCCAGTCCATTTTGCTGCACTGAGCTGGGATTATTTTCCTGCCAGGCAGGCAAGAACATAACCCTTTCCATTTCATGCAGCTCCAGGGGCTGCAAGAGAAGGAAAGAGCTCCGAAGGAGTCCTAAGAAACTCTTCTTACTAAATCCTGAGCTAATCCCATTCCGTGATCTTGCCACATGCTGCCCTGTTCATCCTCAAAGGCTAATAACCAAGAAAAGCTTCTGTCAACCTCAAAAACATTTTGTGAGGCTTAGATACACAGCGAGCTACATTACCCTGATCTATGGAGTGGCAAAGCCTTGCACAGGCTTCTCTATTCCTGAGGCCAAATAAGTAGCAGACACTCCTTCATTGTACCCAGAAGAAGAGGTTTTCTAACGGGTACCTAAATTGACATGACTTCTGCAGCCACTAATGGCACATTGCTTCTGAATCCTGGCCTTGAACCAGAGCAAGCAGTCTTAGTACTTTATACCCAGTTGTAAGTTGAGTCCAAGACCCATGAAGTAGAATCTGGGTCAATCACATCACAGGGACAGGGAGCAGTTGCTTTTTTTTCCAAAGATTAAAGTCACTACATACTGTGGGGCAGCACAGCTATTCAGGATATGCAGGGTTCTATCCTGCCTCTACACTGACCCAAATTTTTCCACTCGGGACTGTGACCTGCAACATCTGCCATGCAGATCTGCAGATGTTCCTGAGACAGGCAGACAGAATGTAACTATCCTACAGAAGAAACTGTTCAGATCTTTAGGATTCAATAAAGGACACATTTTTCTAAATATTTTAAAATATTTTTAATCTTGAAGGATGAAAAATGCTCTGTGAAGTTCTGCAATGTGCCCTTTGCACCAAAACTTCTATCCTATGGTATAGCCAGAGCCTTTGACTGAAAAGGAATATCATAGGAATCTTCTAAAAGGTAAAGATTCTCCACTACAGAATCTACTGTGGGATGAGTTACTTTTCTTGGCCTGAAGAGATCCTCCATCCTTATGTGGGAGTAACAGAGTTGAGAGTCTGACTCCATTCAAGCAACAGCAAGTGGAACTCAAACCCTGTGTACTAGACACCCCATGCTCATCTGCCTGGAAAATAACAGTGAACACGTATGACCCACCTCCAGAGCCAACTGAGAGCAGGATACACTCCTGAAATGTCAGTTCCATACCATCTTACTGCACTCCTGCCTCCACTAACACAAAGCAAACCTGTACAGCCTGTTGTACTGCCAGTGGGGTCACAAAACACCACCCAGCAAAGAGGAGGCTTCTGCTGGTGGGTAGGAAACATTTCAGGAAAAACTGTCCCATAGAGTCAGAGGCACAGCTCTTCAAGCACTGCCATGTGAGTACATCTCCCACAGAAGAGATACTTATTTTCCCTATAGCAGAGAAAGAAAAAGAGAAGACCAAATTCAAGCATCCTTGCAATAGAAAATGCTTTCTGCCCACAGAACACTCTTTACACTTCCTCTAAAAAGAAAATGTTTTGTGTGCTCACTATTAAGCCTAGTTTGCAAGACTGAAGACTCCTGAAAGGGAAAGGTGTTGTACACTGCCAATAAGTGATTTTCCCTCTCCAGAGCTCTAAGACCTACCAGCAGAAGAGGGATATTAAAAAATAGTCAGGCAATGACTACAGGAAATGATCCAGTATATCATCAATATCTCTCTACCTGGCTGGCTGCAGTGTAAATCCAAACCCTTGAGTTCTGCCTGGCAAAGAATTTCCCCTTCAAGGCCTGAACCAGCAAAATCTGCAGCTCTACCACAGAACTAGGGAAGCAGCATTCCTGATCCAACTGAAGTGGTAGAACAGGGAGTTGAGATTAGGTTCTCTTGAGGAAATTGTATTTAGAATAGGCATAGAGTGGTCTATAAATAGTTGAGATGGCCAAATTCAGGATTCAACTAGGCTTTAAGGGTTTGCAATGTCTTCAAACTGTCCCTCTTACTCATAAATCTATTTGAAATGTGAAGGGATTTTAAGGAATCCCATTAGCCAACACTGTATGGCACACACCACCCTGGCACTACCCTGGCACAAAGCTTTCATCCCAAGTTTCTGCAGCCAAAATGTAAGCTGAAAGAACCACATGAATGTACAACAGAAGCAGGCACTGCAGCTCAGCAGCATGTAAGTGCAAATACAAGGAAGAAAAGTATCAAGATTGGTACTTGACCCAAATACTTAAGATAATAGCACCACTGGGCCATTTGAGCTCGCTACTTTCCATCTCAGTACCAGGACCACCTGGGAGGAGGAGGGAACAGGGGCTACAGATAACCTCATGAGATTTATAGAAGCCCTGTGGAGTTGTCTGTAAAGACCAAGCCCAGAATTGGTAGAGTCAAACACAAAAAAGATTATATTTTAGCTGAAGGACCAGCTCTCCTGGCATCAAAGTATGCTCACTGGTACTTAAGATGCCTCTTGCTGGTACCAGGCAAAATACATAATTTACAGTTGTACCTTGTGTGACATGTCCTTTTGAAAAGGTTGTTTGGCAAAGCTGGTATTTTGCTAAGTAAGAGACTGGTCTTCAGTTACCACTTCTATCTAAAGCACCTTAAAGGAGTTCTGTTTTCCTAGACATGTAACTAGTTTAAGACCTTCCCAAGCTATATAATTTGGCATCCTAACAGTAAGTATGCTTACAAGATGAGAAAGGCAGGGACTGTGAGAACTGGGAGCAGGACCTGCAGGCCAAGCTTGCTGCTTGGTTCACTAAACATCAATTCAGAGTAACACAGGTGAGCAAATGAGTTCTATCAACAGAATTTCGTTCCATTGTTCTTTCTTCAGTGTCAGGATAAAACGATTTATTTCTACTCCAAGCACTGTGATACAGTGAATACAGAGAATAAAGACAGAGAAAAGACATTTTAATTTTATATAACACCTACATTTGGGACACATCCTTGAATGAACTGAGACTCTGATGCAGATGACAATGAGACTGTTCTTCCTATTAAAAAAAAAAAAAAACCCACACAAAAAAAGCAATGCAAAGATGCTCTCTATCCACAACAGAATTTCAGATAAACTGATTTCATGACCATTGCAGTGTGTGCTGAGATCTGATCCTATATCATGACTAACTTTGTGTAAGTAAGGAGGAACAGCCAAATTTGCCTTTGAAAAAACTGACCACAAGATTAAAATGGCATAAAAACTTATTTCTAACATATGCATTTCCTAATTTTGAGTTCCTTCTTGAAGCCTTCCTTCCTGATGCCTTAGGTATGCAACCACTGCCACCAAAAGGAAACAGAACCAAAAAAAATAGATGCTGCTCTGTGGGGTATACAGCCAGGAACTTGCCCCTTCTCTCCAGGCAGAAAAGAGTGCAGGTTAATGGCAAGGGGCTGGCTGCAGCCCTCAGGCAGTTGTACCATTTAATTCAGCACACAAAGGTCATGTTTGCTGCTGCTCCTCATTACTGAGCCTCTCTGCTCACCTTCTGACTTCGCCATCTAATCTGATTTGAGAAGAAGCAGAAGTTTGTGTAACGTCAGCTGTTAAAAACAGCTGCAGCACAGAACAAACATGCCTGGAATCTGCTCTTCAGCCCTACCTTAGAGCTCAGAAATGCCAGAGTACTCTTTCCAACCCTGCTCAAAGGTCCAAAGCACCGTGGGTTCAGTCTAGGCACAGAGTGCTGTCCGTGAAGGATCACAGGAACTGGGACACCAGGATGCTTTACACACATCAACACGTCCACATGGACAGAAGGGAGGGAAAGGAGAACTGGACAAAGTTAGCAGTGTCCTTCTCCCCACTTCTCTCTCCCTCACACACCAGGAGAAAGCCTACGGAATTAAAATTGAGATTTTCTCTAGAGAAATCCAATACCTGAGACGACATTCTGATTGATATCTTCTCTTCCCCCTGTTCCTTCTTACTTTGTAGGTAACTTAATCCCCACAAAACAAGAGGTTTGGATGCTTCATCTCCTCAATCAATAGCAATGATGTGGTGTTCTGGCACTGATCATCAGCTGACCTTGCATTTCAAGAGCTCTAGCAGAAGTTTCCCATTACTTACAGCCAGTCTTGCACAGACCTGACTATTGTCTTAAGCAACATTTTTTAGTAATCATATTGAAAGAAAGTAAGCATGATGCTGCTGCTATTGCAGTCCCAGCACCTGGGAAGAAATATGGGTACATAACCCTCATAAAGAAATCAGAAAGTCCCCACTGACATTAATAGGGCTGTATGTTTAAATTCCTCCATAGACCCATCTGAGGCCCCAGGAAAACGAACTCCCACACAGGGAAGGTCTCCAGAGTGGTTCCAAGAAGGAATCACATCTCTGAGGAGATAAGAAGTGCTGGAAATCGCTTTTGATTCAAGAGATCTGATTTGCCCTTATTGGTTCAGCACTTCCAGCAAGAAGCAGCCCAGAGCCTTTGCAGGGAAGCTTGCCCTGTGAGTCTGCATGCCCCAGCTCCAGGCAAGTTTTCTGGGATATGCAGATATGTGTCACTGGGAACCTAACCACACTTTGTGATCCCTGGCAGCCTAGTGAGAAAACATGTAGAAGGGATCTCTTCTATAGAGAACGTTAGGGATCACCCATATATACCACTGCTTCCCTCTTTTCTACTGCTTAATCTTTCTGCAGGGCCCAGCATAGTCAGGGGTCTTGATTTTTCCTCCTAGTTCTACCTAGTTTGATGCATAACCTTGGCAATACTTTTCTTTCCCCCTGCATGAAATCATTACCATGCTGTAAGCCCAAAATGTTAAGGAAGTCTGACCTCCTGGATGCTCAGAAAGTGCTTGAAATTGCTCAGATGGCACCTGGAATTGCTCAGACAGCACTCACCACACACCAGATGCTATTAGCAGAGATCTGGAATTTCTCAGACAGCACTAACCACACACCAGATGCTATTAGCAGAGAATCAGTTTGTAAGCTCAGGATCTTCTATGTTGGCCAGGCAATTCTTACCCTCGACTACTATAAGAAATACATGAAAACTCAGGCTAGTCAAAAAACAAAAAGCATTTGTCTTTTTTTTTTGGTGAAGACACTAGAACAAGGACTCCGTGGTTCCTTGACAATTCTGCTGCAAACAGCACTCCTGCAAAATAGGAATGCTGTTCAAAGGAAAGATCTCCTCAGAGGTCTCCCAGCTATGCCTGACTGTGTGTGTTGAATTTCAGAGGATTCTTTAAAACAGAATGGGAGGCTGCTCTGATGCATCTGGACTGCATAGATTTTTCTGTTTCCCTTGGTAAATGCAAATCTATTTATGAGCAGCATAAGTTTTTGTTACGCAGAAGAACTGAAAGAGTCAGCTCTTTAGGGGAGTCTTTAGTTACAAAGCACATTTTGGGAGGACTGTTGGTGGAAGCAGGCAGGGGGTGGGAGAAGAGTGGGGAGACTGAACCATGTGATACCAGTTTAGTCAAATATGGGAGGCAAGTGAAGGAAGCTGCTCTTTGCAGACTGATACACCAATGTCCTACTGATTCTGCTCCTTTTAGAAATCTTGTGACATGGTGACAGAACACACTGCAGGGAGACAGCACCCCCTCATAAAGAAATCTCCAAAGTCGTCTTAAAAAACAATCTTAAAAGTAGTGTCCCAGTTTTTTTCCAGTTCTCATGTGTCCTGGTGGAAGCCACCCACCTAGCTGAAATCCTATTTGCCAATGGAGAGGGGTATTTCATGGTGAAAGCAGAAAAAAAAGAGAAAAAAAAAAAAAGAGCGAGCCCGGATTCAAAGAGTGAGCCTGTACAGCAGAAAGAAAAAAAAAAGAGTGAGCCCAGATTCAAAGAGTGAGCCTGTACAGCAGAGTGGTGCTGTCACAATCATAGAATCATAGAATCAACCAGGATGGAAAAGACCTCCAAGATCATCAAGTTCAACTCTCCCCGGGGTTACTAGACCATGGCACTAAGTGCCACATCCACTCTCATCTTGAAAACCTCCAGGGGCAGTGAATCCACCACCTCCCCGGGCAGCCCACTCCCATGTCTGATAAATCTCTCTGTAAAAAATCTCATCCTAATATCCAGCCTAAACCTCCCCTGGCAGAGCTTGAGTCTGTGCCCTCTTGTCCTCCTGCTGGTTGCCTGGGAGAAGAGACCAACCCCCACCTGACTCCAACCTCCTGTCAGGGAGTTGTAGAAGATGATAAGGCCTCCCTGGAACCTCCCAACCCAACACACCCTGGCTTCAGGATCCTCCCAACCCAACACACCCTGGCTTCAAAATGAGCAGAAGTGTTACTGTAGTGACCTGCTGGGCTAAAACAGACAGGTCTCAGAGAACACCACAGCAGGACTATATTGATTCCAGAGCTGGAGCCAGCATTTTCAGAGGGAGCCACTGCATTGCTGTGCACCTCTACTGTATGTAGGGAGGAGTTTGAGTATCGTGCTCCAAACTGATGCTGGGTTTCCAGCCTGCCAGTCTGCTTATCCAATGGGCTTTAGAGTCATCATATTAGCCAAACTAAGACAAGAGCAGTGAAAGCTGGCAAGTCAAAGAGGTGCTCTAGGGTCTGAATAATAATATGGGTGATGAGGTCTGAGAGCAGCAGATAAGCAGAACAAAAAGGGGCCAGAAAGGGAACTTACAAGAACAGTTTGCTGCTACACACCATGTAATACTGTACGCTGTGTCCATACGGGGTCCATATTTTGGAAATGGCACAAGATGCCATCCATCCTGGAACTACAATCCCAGAAACAAAATACGCCAGAAGACAGATTGCTTTAACAGTTCCATGCTCTGGGACTGAGAGTACACATTTGGTAAGGGCTACACAGGGTCTAGATGGGCCATTTCTGCTCACACCCTTCCAGAGCACCGCTAAGTATTCAGCAAGGTGTTACATTGAGGGAGACTCACCAGGATTCCTCTCTTGGATCTGCTTACAAGGTAACAGCAGTGGGCACAAACCAGGCTGAGCATCTTGAGTGCAAACATGCAACTCCTTGCAGGAGAGGCTGTTCTGCCCTGGTTTTCCTAGTCCCCCTCACCATTACTGAGATCTTTAGAAAAGTGTAACAACCTCAGTGAGATACCTAACATCCTGTCCTAGCAACCTGTCTCAGGCAACTGCAGCTGAGTGCTTTTAGAGGAAGAGCAAAAGAGCAAGGAAAGCACAGCATAATAACTTTCCCCCTGCAACCTTCAAGCAGTCTCTGGCTTTGCAATTTCCCAAACCAGGGGCAGAATTTGCAGCTTGGTCTGTAACAGCACCAAAAGACTTATCTGCTGGGAATGTCCCTCATTGCTTCCTAAATCAGTTACATTTTCATTAGTCAGTGCCTCCCAGCACTACGTTTCACAAAACACACAGTGTGTCAAAAGGATTTTGTTTTGCTGGCTTGCTAGGAAATGAAGAACTCACCTAACCATGGCACCTTCCCACAGACCACTCAAGATTTTATATGACTTTTTTAGTCATCTTTTTTCCACATTGATAAGGACAACTTATTTAAACTTTGTATGGCCAACTGTCGTTCTCTGCACTTGTGTGGGCCCTAGTGTCACCACAGTCTATGTGAAATGAGTTCGTCAACACTGCATGACATATGAAAAGGTGACTTCTGTGTGGATGTCTTCACAGTCCTCTGGGAAACACCTTGGCAGCCTTGCTTGCTAAATTAGCCCAACTCCACTGCTGGTTTTGCTAAATGCAATGTAGTCCTCCTCCCCAAAATTTAGTTTCACCTTCAAGATATTCCCCCTGAAAAACCCAACACCAATCCCATCACTTTACAAAAGGTATTGCTGACACTGGAAAAGAACAGTGGAAGTAGGCCAGGGTAAGGTTTTGGAGGCTGCACAGGAGAACAAAGTCCCCAGCCTTCCTCAAGCTCTCATCCCAATCTGACTAGTCAGCACCAGGTGCCTCTCACAGAAAACACGTGGCAGCTCTCCAGCGATGAGCAAAGCCATTCTCTTCCAGACCTGAGAACACATTCTCCTCTCACTCCAGTCACAGAGGCACGAGTATATATTGGGCAGAACTTGACTCCAAGGTTGCAAAGCTCCAGTCAGAGAGGCACGAGTATATATCGGGCAGAACTTGACTCCAAGGTTGCAAAAGCACTTTGGACTCCTCTGGGATGGTTTTCTGTTCTCAGTTACTGCTTGGTACCTGTTGGCCTGCCCTGAAAGGGCTAAGTTGAAACACCACTTTATGTTCTGGTGCCAGCCCGAGGTTATTCTGGTACCAGCCTGAGGAAAGCCACCACACCCTCACATCCTCTAAATAGCACAAGGCCCTGCACTGTAAATGCACTTTGAGCTGTTCTGCCAAGCCTCCTGCTTACAGTTATCCAAGACACCAGAAATTCTCTCCCCAGCTGCTAAATTACCACCTTGCTTTCTGTTCCTTTAGCAGTTGTTTTCTACAAACATTTGTCACAGCCAGAGCAAATCAGAGCACTATTCCTTATGAACTGGACCTGAACCAACACTGCCCATCCTCAGTGTCTGCCTGTTCTGTAGTAACACCTCTGCCTTGCTGAAGAGCAGCAGGAGATTTGTCCTTGACTCAATAATTCTTCACTAAATTATCCAGCAAAGCTAAACTTACATGTGGAGTATATATGGCAACCAACAGCCATCAGAGGATTGATGAATAACCACAGCTGTAATTCATCTACTGTTCTTAACTTTCCCTTAAAATCCATCAAACTTGGCTCCTGGGGAAATGACGTGACCAGAATGGCATCCCCTTCCATCGCTTTCATTCTCTTCATCTACCAATGACTAAATATATCTAGGTTTATACCATGGGACAGGTCAGAAAAAGAGGGAATGAAGGATGATTCCAGGAAACCAGCCAAGTGCCAAAAGAGTGCTGGACACAAGGGAAATCTGTTCTCCGAGTACAGAAGGAAAGCTGGTGTCTTCAGAAGCTTTTCTGAGGCATCTGGTGGAGAAGATGACAGGAAGTGAATCCTCTCTCCAGTCCCTAGAATTCATTGGACTTCATCCATACAGACTTTATCCAGCCCCTCTGACAAATCCTCTGTCCAAATACTGGGAGAAGCCAAGACAGATGGGCTAAATACAGCTGAGACAACTAATGCCAGAACCACAATATCATTTTTCTCTGTCCTTGTACATGAGCATGGATTGGACTACCAAGATGAGGCAGGGAATGCAGATCCTTATCAGAGTGCTGAAATCAAAAAGGTTTAATACAGTTGTGTCTGAGATCATGAAGCTAAGAGCAACCTTTCTGCAGCACTAACCCATTTCCCACCCACCATTGAGAACATTGCCAAAGGCATGTGGAGCTGGATCAAGTCACCTATATGAAATATTTTTGTTAAGGCCTTATGTACAGCATCAGCTGCATCAGAAGTGCTGGTTGGCTTGGACATTCATGAAGAATTCTTCTTCATCCACATCACCAGGAGAAGTTGTTACAGGCCAATTTTGCTATTAGCAGAAAACAGAGCAGTTTCCCTGAAGTGAATGGAAACACCTGGAAGAAATTTCAAGGCCGTTCCTCCTTGCTCTCCATGGGAGACAGGCAGAGAAAAACCTTAGCCCTCCAAATTTGCCTACCCATGTCCCATTGCTCCTATCGTCCTGCCCCAGCTTTTTCTTGCAGAGGTCATATTTGACAGCACACAAAAGCCATCAGAAGTTTCTAACAGGACTGTCAGTCCTAAATTCTCAGATTTTATAGTCATTTATGTGCAGCTGAGCACTGTCATCTCTTAAAGATGTAAAGTGTAGCAGGAAGCACTGTGTGGATTTCAATCTCCATCAAGTGCCAAGCCCGCAGCCCCAGCAGCTGTCAAGGATCTCTTATCCCTGCAGCACTGGAAGCATGGAAGCTGGAACAATTAAAGCAAAAGAGAAAGCGAAAAGCAACCACTGCTACAGCAAAGTAGAACCTGGACCACTTTGTGTGAAGGCACACAGTAAAATCCCACTGTCACTCTGGCACAGGACTCCAAAGCTGACACGCACTGTTACTTCAAGAAAGCAGCAGTATGAAGTCACATAGCCAGGTGGCCCTGCAAGATCCAGGGGCTGCAACTGCCCTCCTTCCAGTGTAAGGTGTGGATCGGCTGGTGGGAAGGAGGAGGGGCAGAGATCTGAGGCAGGGGCTGGCAGTGCTCACAGCTAGCTGATGTCCTGTAAGCACTTGCAGTGAGATGAAGGCTGTATTTTTCGAGCAGTCCTCTGTTACCAGGAACAGGGCTTGAAATACCCTTTACAGAGGACTCCTGTCCTATTTTGCCTGCTCTGCTCACTCAGGATAAATTCCAGAGGACCAGTCATATCTGTTGCAAAGCCTTTTTGTGTCTGCCTGGAATGAAGCAAAGCCTCACGCACACATTCATTTAAAGCAGGCCTGGTGATCTCTCAGCTCATTGGGATGATAGCTACATTGTGAGGTGAAGGAGAGAAGAGAAAGCAAAATTGTTGCTGATCAAATATAAAATTCATAAAGCATGTTGCAGGAAGCCATCCCCTCCAATAGCATACTCCCAAAGTAAAGTCTCATCTAAAAGTCTAGTGGAATATGGACGTAAGCAAGATTTGGGTCCAGAGAACTGTCAGCAACTTATGCAAAATACTTCATGAAGTAGGCTCTCAACTTATAACAGAAAGCTGATGACAATCACAGCTCATTCTTCACATCTCATCTCCTATCAGGGCTGCTTCACCTTGCTGACTCTAAAAGCTCAGGTGAGCAGAATCCCATTCACCAACCCCCCCAAGTGTTAGGAAGCAGTATCCCTAGCCTGAACACACATGAAGAGACAGACCATGAAACAGTAGCAGTGTCTTCCCAGTTTCATTTTCTCCAGGTATTTTTGCCAGGAGTACAGAGGAAAGGCAGCTACCACTCAGAATTCAAGCCCAATAACATTGTAAATTCAGTTAGTTCACTTAGCTTTTCACTGAAAATATGAGAATTAGAAATGCTCTGTTTACACTCTATGCAATTTAACAGAGAACCTCATATCACTCCAGTAATAAGCCTGTAGGAAAACCACAGTAAACCGGTAGAATTTTCTTAGCAGGTCTGTTGCATTTGAAGCTGCTTTCAAAAATTCAACCACCTTCTTTATTGTCTTACGCAGTGTGTAATCTTGAATTTTAATCCTACAAATTCCCTATTATACTTGTAGCAATAATGAAAAATACTAAAAAGCTTTGTTTATAAACGCTGATAATGAAATTATGCTTAGAAGAGGCAAGTACATGGAGAATACAGATCCTTCAAATTAATTCAGTAATTAGAAGTCTCACCTGTATTTTATAATGTTGCTGTGAAAAGATTTTGTAAAATTTCCCTGTGGATGTTCAGCTCCTGCAAGATTTACTATCCTTTGCATGAAAACACTTCACAGCACAACAGAGATAGATATTGTTTGAATACAGTCCTGCTACACAGAAAGCAATGACTAACACAGTCCTTACTGGTTCCCCACTAACAGCTGGTCCCCAACCTGAGATTAACAGACAAAGAAAGACGATTACAGACCTCCTAAATTTGCTAATGCAGTCTGCAGAATTAATTGCACAAGGTAGATGTGGGAATATGAGCATGTGTGCTGGTCCTGTAACAAGGATGTTAGTCCCTGAAGTCAGACAAAACTGATGTACAGCTCATACCCAGAAGACATCTGAGCACAATCCTACTTGTTT
>NW_008651419.1:0-2556 GCF_000695815.1 Acanthisitta chloris
CCTTCAGCACCCCCAGCCCGGTGGGTACCCCGAAAGGTGACTGCTCCCCGGCCAAGCTCCCCGCAGCGCCCCAGCAGCCATCCCGTCCCCTCTCACCTGTTTCTTCCCATTATTTTTTTTTTCGGAAGCAACTAACACTTTTCTTTGAAGAGCAACAGATGAGCGAGACCCTCCCAGTGCCTTTTATGATGTTAAATTTATTGCCTGGCTCCGCAATTGCCATTTTAATGACAAACGCTCCCACGGCTTTAACGCGGCTGAGTGCTGGCATTGAAAACAGAAGCCGGGGGGGACACTCTGTCTCCGGTCTCCTGGAGGAGAACGGATTCCAGCCCTTTTCCTGGTCCTTGCACAAAGTTTTGCCAAATAGATAATGTGTTTTATAATTTTCAGTCGGCGCTGTGCTGGTAAGGGAGGCCCTCTGCTGGCACCGGGCTGGTTGGGAGAGCCCCAGGAGCAGCTGGGAACCACCACCGAGGCAGCGAGCCTGGATTCACCTCCAGTAAGGTGTGCAAGGAGTACCAAGACTGGAATCACCTCCAGCAAGGCACGCCCAGAGGGGCAAGCCTGGAGAGCCATATCCTGGAAACCAAGGCAGGAGAGCCATGTCCAGCAAGCCATGCCCAAGGAACCTCCACTCTGGGGGTCCTGGTGATCTCACAGAGGTCAGCACAGAGAATTGAGCACATGGAAAGTATCCTGGGAAATTGGAAGAACTAAGCTCAGTGAGCAGTGCCCAAGGGACCAACCCGGTGGAGCCACAACCAGAGACCTGGACCTGGAGAGATGTGTGTGGCCAGGGCAGACCGGAGAGCCATGCCCAGGCAGACCAGACCAGTTTGAGTCCTGTTCCACCCAAAGTGAGCCCCATCCCTTCAGCCTGCGCTGTTACAGAGCAAGATCAGTGGCTGTGCACATCCATTGGGAGTGTCCCAGCCCTTCCCTTGGTTGGGGAAAGCTGCTGCGCATCTGCCACAGGGTGAGGGGCAGGGTGGGACCATGCAGGGATGTCTGGGATGCCAAGAAGCAATGACAGCTTCACCGTGGAGTGAGCTGGAGCTGCCACAGCTCTCACTGTGTCCTAGATGGACCCAATGGACATTGCCCCTCCACTTGGCACTGAGTCCAGGGGTGACATACCCCACACTGAGAGCCCCCATGGTCCCACTGGCCACTCCAGAAGGACACCCCCCCTGCCAGAGGACAAGGACAGGCCTGGAGCTGACGATGGGCAGCTGTGGCATGGGGCCAGCTGTGCAGCCCCACACTGGGGATTTCAACTGAGGACATCGACCGTTATCAGCAGATGCTTTATTTTTTTTAGCAGTGCCTGAAACTCAGCCTGGGTTATCAGGGAGATATTAAATTGCTGTTGGAAGCGACACCAGCGGGGCGGAAAAGCCGTGCTGTGCTCTTACCTCTTCCCACAAGGTCGAGCCAGTCAGCCCCGGGGGACGACGCATTCGCCGCGTCCTTCCTGTAGTGAGGATCACATGTCAGAGCTGAACGAAGCCTTGAGAAAATTAAACCCGTGAGCTCACTGCCTTCCTGAGCGCAGGCGCCAGCCCTCCCTGTGGTCCCTGAGCCTGGCCTGCCAGCTGGGGTGACCTGGCAGCAGTGCCAGTGCCAGGGGGATGTCACCTCCCTCAGGGGATGGTAACAGTCCCTGACAGTGAACCTACAGCTGAGGTGGGTGTGGGGTGGAGGAGTTTTGAGCCCCGGTGGGGTTCATCACTGGATGTTCCCATGGGAAGAAGCCACCAGCCCTGGCAGGACACAGCCAGCAAAGTCTCCTGAAGGCCTTCAGCCAGATTTCCTCTGGGGATCCAAGTTCTTGCCTGAACAGACAGACAGGTTCAGCTCTGGTAGGACAGACACATCCTTGTCCTTGCCAGGGCTTGGAGATGGACAGGCGTTGGGGTGGGTTTCTTCAGGAAAAGGTGAATCCTTCTGCATCATGTCTCTGTGACACAGGGGATGGACAGTCAGTGAGAAAAAGGCAACACAGTCCCCACCAGAGCCTGTCTGAGCGTGGGGGTCACTTGGAGAGCCCCAGGGAACCCAGGTGGGGACCCTGAGCAGCCCACGCCTCTTGGTCATGTGGGACCGGCACTGAGAAAGGGGCACCATGAGCAACACTGACTAGGTGAGCCAAGAGGGGCCAAGACCACAAATACGGGAGCTGGGGACAGCCAGACACCAGCCAACGTGGCAAGAGAGCAAGGGAGGGCCAAGAGAAGACCATCCATGGACATGGCATTAAAAAGCCCCGAGGTGGAGCCAGACCTCTTCCCAGGGCACTGTCTGCTTTCCCAACACAGCTCACCAGGGGTGCAGAAATGCAACTCAGCCCCCATTTCCCCTTCAGCCACTGCCGGGGTCTGTGCCTCAGCTCTTCCCCATCCCAGCCAGCCAGGAAGCACCAGGGCTGGTGTTTCATGGCCACACTGGGCATCCCCTAAGGGGGATGGGGTTCCAATAGACCCATTGGCATAGCCCTGGGGGTCCTCAGTGTCCCTGGCAGGCCATGTGTGTACACACCCCCCCCACACATCC
>NW_008651420.1:0-604 GCF_000695815.1 Acanthisitta chloris
CCGACCTCCCTGAACACCGAGCCCAAAAAAAGGAAGTTTCCCCCAAAAGACCTCAGCCAACCGAGATAGATACTAGCGCCCAACGTGGGACCCACGACCCTGTGCTTGAGAGTCCTCTCGCTCTACCGACTCAGCCAACCAGGCTGTTGTGTTTTTTTTATTTTTACTTTGGTCACATAGGCTTCAAGCCAGTTTATTGATCATGCATTCTCAGCTGGGCTTAGGAAACTTCCAGCGAGACTGAGACTTCCCTTCTGTCCCAAGCCGTTGCCAAGATGTCCCAATCCGGTTGAATACTAAACTGGATTTACAGCCAGGCCTCCACTGACAATGCTGCTTCTGAGTACAGATTCGGTTTCATGCCACTCCTGAAGGAGCTTTGCATTGACTTCTGCAAGTATTTTACCAATTCTTTCCAGTTTATTTGCTAGGCATTTTCTAGCTTTTAGTTCCTCAAGATAGAGCTCTTTGTACCTTTCCACTTCTGACTGGGTGGATTCTTTTTGAAAAATAATGTCTTGTTGGGTATTTTTTATCTTGTCCAGTTCACTTTCAAGCTCTCTAATCCTGTCTTCATGCTGGTTTCTCAGTGAAGTGTGATGAC
>NW_008651421.1:0-279 GCF_000695815.1 Acanthisitta chloris
CATTTATCACAGTTGGGGGCTTGTCCGGGATGGTCTTGGTTCCTGAATTCTGACTTAATCTAGGAGAGGTGCCCCACCATTTGGTGGCTCCTTGTCCTGGTTTTAGCCAGGATGGAGTTAATTTTCTCAGTAGCTAGTGTAGTGCAGTGTTTTGGATTCAGAATGATAATACATTGTTGTTTTGGTTTTGCTGAATTGTGTTTATCCTAAACCAAGGACATTTTCTTGCTTGTGTCTCATGCTCTGCCAGTGAGAAGATACACAAGAAACTGGGAGGGA
>NW_008651421.1:390-1198 GCF_000695815.1 Acanthisitta chloris
GGGTCCGCGAGTGGTGAGTCATAAGTGTTTAAGGTGTATACCATTCGGTTGGGTGGGATTCGGTTGCCTGTGTGTGTGAGAGTGTGACTGAGATGGAACGTAGTTCCGAAGCGAGTGCGGAGGTCTTTTAGCTGTGGTTCCAATTTCCCATGAGGGACTTGGCCGGTTAAGGACAGAAGCAATTCTTATAGGATTCGTGGGTGGGTGAGAGGTCCTAAACCCCCTGCTCGACACTCACATTGAGGCAATCAAGGGCTGTAGGAATTGCCACAGTAAAATTCCTGAATGAGTCAGACAAAGTCTAAGACCCAGGACCAAAAGAAAGGGAATAAATTACCAGACATATCTCCGGAGAGTCCATTAGGATTAATGATTAAAAATTGGAACGACAGGGGCCCCAGAAAAGGAAAAAGCAAATTAAAACTAGTCCAATATTGAATGGTTGAATGGCCAAAAGAACCTTTAAGATCACGGGGTTTTTTGGCCCGTTTTTGGATCTTTTGAAGACTGGGTTTGTCAAGCTTTAAATACATATGTCTAGGCATATTAAGCAACCTAATGCATATGTAACACCCTAAGAGATAAATACAAAGAAAGGTGCTATTACAGGTGCACAAGTTTGGCGGAACGATCCCCCTTGTGCCCAGCACTGAATAAACAAATATCTGCTACTCAGAGATACAAGTCTGTGAGTAGTTCTTTTCCAGGTTTCTCAGTACCGGTTTGGCTATCGCAGCAGGACCCTCTCTGCTCTGCTGCAGGATCCGCTGGAGTCTGGGACTCCCTTGGCGCACCCCGAGAGGTCTCG
>NW_008651421.1:1281-1493 GCF_000695815.1 Acanthisitta chloris
TCTTTTGGTTTTGTTTTTTGTTTTGGAACCTAGGTTGTTTGGGTTCCTGTAAGTCGTGGAGAGATGTCTCACGCAGGGTGCCGTGCCACAGGTGAAATTCCTGAGTTGGCACTTGGGGAGGGGACTAGAGTCCCCTCTGTGGGTTAAAGTCCCACTTGGGGAGGCGTTCGAGTCCCCTTTGGTAGCTCTTAAGGCTTTATGACTTCTGGCGT
>NW_008651422.1:0-503 GCF_000695815.1 Acanthisitta chloris
CTCTCCGATAAATTTTCAAAGTACATTCATAAAATAAGCTTAGACTCTTTGTCCTTGAACTTCTGCTGCATTCTCAGTCAAGGCTTAACTTACCTCTCAGGGTTAATAGCTGTTGTTGAAAGAATTTGGCAAAACTTTCATAACTAAGAATAAAAACATGGAACTTGGTTAAAATAGCAATGGCAAATATTGGCAGAATTTACATGTGTCAAGTGGCAACATGAGCTGATTAGAAAAACCCATTATGTAGTTGAAATTCTCAGCATCTGTTCTGGTGTGTGTCTCTTTGTGACCATTTCCATAATTTCTCCTAATTTAATCCTGACATGATGTTTTCTAAATAATGTATTTAGACAGCAAATAACTTGGGAATTATGGCAGAAATATTTTGATGTTGGTGGTCTGGTGTAAAGCTAAGATTTAAGAAAAATACTGTAAGAATAAATTGTTTTTTTCCTTAGAGTCTAGTACCAGGGTATTTAGCATGGCAGCATAGACCTTGC
>NW_008651423.1:0-4954 GCF_000695815.1 Acanthisitta chloris
GGTGTGTTGTACTCAGACTTTACTCCTCGGTTCCTCCTCGGAGCAGAAATTTCCACTCCACGGAATGTTCACATCCTCCCTCCCCATCCCTCCTTCCCCCCAAAAATAAAATTCACTCTGACAGATCCCTACAAACCCCTCCGAGCTTGAATTTTTCGGGCTGAACAAAACCCTTTTTTCCACTTCTCTTAAACTCTATTTCCCCTTTTTATTCCTACCTGCAGCTGTTTTAATTCGAGGTGTATATCGCTTAATTTTCCCCTCTTTTATTCCATGATTTCCTGGTCCCCAACCCTTCCCTCATTGCTACCTTGGGTCTCACACTGTATTTTTCCATAGCTAATTTCTTAAATGCTTTCTCCTTTCGCAGCGTCTCGTCTCACCTCATAATAATTTACTGGTTAATCATAAAACTCAAATGAATTTCCACACTCTCTGTAATTCTCCGACACTTTTCTTGGAGGTTTGGGAGTCGCAGGAGTGAAGTGGCTGCAAAAATAAAAAAAAAAACCCTGCATATTAATCTATACTTTCCCCTTTGAAAGAGATTCATTCTGGCAAACGTTTTTATAATGAGATATCCTGATGCTTTATGTGTTCTCTGTGGCAGCGATTGACTAACCCAAGCCGAAAATTCAAACTTAAATTCCCTTTAAAATATCACAGGTAGATTTTGAAGGCGAATTTTGAGGTTCATGAGCTCAGATTGCAGCTAGGGCGAAATGGGATTGATTCTGAGGGAATGAAAGAGATGATTTCTATATTTTTGCCGCTATCAGGAAAGCACAAAGAGGGGAAAAAATTTGAATTTCCGCAGCGAAAAAAAAAAGAAAAACCCGCAAGGAAAAGAATTAATTCTTTTCCAAATGAGCCTTTTTTTAATCAGAAATAAAGAGAAGGGAGAACTCCCCTCCCTTAAAGCTGCAGAGAAGGATAGTTAATAGGAGATTTATTGGGCCACGCTGTTCATTTCCTATTGGAGCAACCTGCAAATAAAGTCACTTAATGAAGTCTGACTGGAAAAAAAAAAAAAAAAAAAACCCCGAGTCGAGAGTCAACAAGACGCAGCCATTAGAAAATCTGTACAATTTCCTTGCCGTCAGGAGTCCAACCCGAGCGATTTTTTTTCTCTTTCGTAGCCTTTTCATCTTTATTATCACTCTTGTTAACAACACCGAGGAGACTGGATACATATATCTCCTTTAAATGCAGCCATCCATGGAGCCATGCGAGCTGCAGAGATATTAATTAATTTATTCTCTCAACAGTAAAATATCGTTGTGTCTACTCGCTACCTACCAAGCCATAAAAAAGAAAAAAAAAAAAAAAAGCCTTTTTTTTTTTTTCCCCCTCTCTCCTCTTTGCACTTCATTAGGTTTTACCTAGAAGTTGCTATTGGAAATGATTTGCTCGCAACTAATTAGTCGCCGTGTACTTCATTTTCCTCACGCTGGAAGGTTTGGGTGGGTGGTCAGATGCTGATAAATGCTGCTAATTATTCCCACTCTGTGTTTATTTTATGTTTAGGAACCCGAATCGTGGCAATCTTCGACATAGTCGATCTGAGGAGGGATCAGTGCTTGAAAACAGGCCCTAAAATAGCACTGGGGGAGGAAAACAAACAGTTAAGATTGCAGAGAATTAGGC
Source organism: Acanthisitta chloris (assembly GCF_000695815.1). Lineage (NCBI taxonomy): Eukaryota > Metazoa > Chordata > Aves > Passeriformes > Acanthisittidae > Acanthisitta > Acanthisitta chloris. The sequence continues at coordinate 1,648 of NW_008651423.1, forward strand.
AAAAGGTTCAACCAGAGCCACACACAGACCAGGACAGGGAAATCCACTCATTCCTCAGACTTTAATGGCAATTATTCTAATTTTTCATTGCGGCTCTTTCAAAGGCCACTGCTTCGCATTTTGGTTGGGGTTGGCGAATTTAAGAGGTAGGTTAAAGGAGTAAAAAGATTTCCACACGTGGATAGCGATATTCCAGAGATTTTGGCCTGGAAAAATGAAGTTTTATTTCCAGCAATATTAGTTGAACATCGTCAGTTTATTTCCAGCAGCCAAACACACCCAAGTCGGGGTGTCCCTCACTCCCAATATCCCCAATTCCCAATTCCTAATTCCCAATTTCCAACTCCTAATTCCTAAATCCAAGTCCTTTTCACCTCTCTTTTTTCACAGGTCACATCCGAAGGGACAAGAGGAGACGCCAAGGATAACTCCAAGCGCCCCGAGCTCCAACGGCTGAGCCTTTACACCTTATTTTTGGGGGAAAAGAGGAGGAAAAAATCCAATTTCGTCCCTTTTCCAGGCCAAATATCGACCTGGGGCAGCGGCAGGGCCTGGTTTGTTTTTCTGCTCCATTTCTTAGTCTTCCTCTTCCTTCAAGTTTTCATTATCGCGATTTTCTTAGTCGATTTTGAGTCCTCACTCCACTTCGAATTCTTCCCATTTCCCTCCTTCATTTTTCATTCTCCTTCCTTCCTTTCCAATTCGAATTCTTCCCATTTTCCCACTCCGATTTTAATCCTTCCTATTTATCTGCTTAATCCATCCCTGAGCCCGATTGGATTTGGATGGAAAATCCCGCGATTTGGCTGAGAAAAAAAAAAGGAATTTTGAGAAAAATCCCAGCGGGAGAAGAGAATTTTTGACTTTCTGCTTTGCTTTTCGCTGCTGCCTGAATAAATTTGGCTTCAAGCAGCTCCTGATTGCTTTGAAAAGAGCTCAGAGCTAAGTCAGGTCGCGTTTTGCAAAGGAAATTCAAAGAAATGAGACATTTCTTCTCCACGAAGGTGTCAAGAATAAATCTGATCCAGGGACAAAACCAATCCCTACTTTGCAGATGATATTTCTTACATTTTTAACTACCCCGAAAGCACCGAGAAAGGATTAAATGCCTAAAAAAACCCTTCAGACATTAATATTTCCGTCGGGTTTTGCGGTGGTTGTGAAATTACACTTGGTCCGTGTCATTAGCGCTGGAAATTTTCGTGGCAATTAAAGAGAGGATGATTTTAATTCCTTTTTTTTTTTTTTTCTCCCCTCGCTAACGAATTCAGTTTGCAGCCGCAGCAATGAAATTCGCTGCTGAATAAAAGAAACCAGCTCAGAAATAATACACATTTTATAGCGAAGCAACAATTTGTTCTCTCTCTCTCTCTGTCGCTCGCGCTGGTAATAAATAAGTTTTATCTGTTTTTCGTGAGTGTTTGAATGTCTTTGAAATCCAACAATTCCTGCTCAAGGTGAAGCCACTTAAAATATCGACAATTTATGTCACTCCCTAACACTCGGCTCTGTTAGGCATAATTCCTTCTCCTGCCCATTTTCCTGCCACATTTTGATGCAGGGACAGAGAAATAAAGAAATAAAAGTGGATAAAAGTCGAACTTGGTTTTGCCTGGATAATATTTGGGGATATTTATTCCCCTGGAGCAGGAGAAACAGAGGGAAAATGTGTGTGCACCCGTGTTCAAAATGAAAAAAAAAGGTTGAAAAAGTCATGATGACATGAAAAAAAATGTGATTTTTCCCTCTAAACCTTGTGGTTTTCACCAACTTTTGCTGCTTCTTATCCCCTAACTTAAACCTCGTTGAGTTTTGCTGTTGGAAGGGGCAGAAATAGGTCCATTCCTATAGAAATATTTGGTTTTTTCCTTCCTCTTCTGTCTAAATCTGGAAAAAAAACTGCTCAGAGTTGGATGAATCCCTCGAAGTTGGATGTTGGAAGATCTTGCCTGAGGTTTTGGGGAAAATATATTGATTTATCTTAGTTCTGTGGGGTTTTTTTGCAGAGAAATTGCTCTAAACTCCTTCAGGCTGAGGCTCGGGACAGTCACTCCCAGTGTGCCCAGACAGAGGGATGAGCTAAACTGGGAATTTCTAGGCCTGGATACGTTTAGGGAAAATTCCTTTGATGCTCCATAGACCCCACGGTGAATTCTTTCAGCATTTCTTGCACTAAAATCTCTTTTCGATCTCCTAAAAGTTTTATTTTTTTTTTTTTTATCTCCTCCGAGGATTGTGTGGCATCTGCCCCGAAAGACAAATCCAAGAAATCTATTATGGATAAATACCTACTCAGAGAGAAAGATCGAGCCCATGATATTCTAATTTATTTAAATCACCCCATCAAGCTTCGCTTTGCTCTTGTAAAAAAAAAAAAATAAATGAGTTCGCTGAGAATTTCCACGGCAAAAAAAAGCCCAAAAAACCTCCATAATATTCAACCTAATCACCATAACCATAACAATAAAACCTCAAGATGCTCAAATCCAACCCCGACCTAATATATTTCCTTTTTTCAGAGTTGAATCATTCCCAAAATTCACACCAGGCACAACTCGGATGTTCTTTTGGTTCTTCAATCCATGAGGAAACTCATTCCTGTCGTGTGTATTTAGGTGCAACCTCTTGTACCCTTCACTGCAGACAAAGGAATCCCAAATAGCTCCGATTTAACCTTTTTTTTTTTTACCCCAAATTATCTTAGTTTGGAGGAGATTTGCCTCTGATTAAAAATCCTACATGAGGCTAACTCATTAAATCCCCAGTTTAACTTCTACTTCTTGTTCCTAATTCTATTTCCAGCGAGATTTTCCCTTTTACAGCACATTTTACACGTTCAGTTAATGACTTTTTTTTTTTTCCTATCCCCCCCAAGATGATCTATAAGCCACAGAAGGCAACGCTGACCAATATATTTCTTTGTTACTCTTTTATTAACCTTCCAACTTCATCCGAATTCCAAAGAGTCAACAATAAATCACCACCGAGATATTTTTGGGCCATTTTATTTCTTATGGAGAAATCACATCATAATACATTATATTTATATTTTTTGAGGGGAATTATTATCATGGATGAAGCCACTTTTTTTACATGACTATAAACGTCCAGAACGTGCTCTAACAGACATTTGCATAGACCCTACATAGAATAACTTGAGGTAAAAAACAATTACATGTGGACTAGAGTGCGAAGGATGCAGAATAACAACGGCAAAAAACCTAAACTAGGCGATACAAAGCAGCAAAAACGAGGCCACGGACACGGAGAACAAACACAGAGCAAAACAGAAATGCCGCCGAGCCGC
>NW_008651423.1:4972-8702 GCF_000695815.1 Acanthisitta chloris
AAGCCATTTGGAATATTTCATATTTTTTTTTTTTTTTTTTTTTTTTTTTTTTTTTTCTCGGGGTTGCTGCTGGTGGCTTGGCTTTTTTTTTTTTTTTTTTATTTTTGTGGTGGGGAGGGTGATGGATTTGTTTCTGGGAGAGGGAAGAAAACTTTCTCGGTGGGTGAAGACTAAAGAAACTGATTGATTTGTTTGTTGGGATGGTGGGAAGAAGAAAACTTCCTCGGTGGGTGAAGACTAAAGAAACGGATTGATTTGTTTGTTGGGATGGTGGGATTGAAATCCAACACAACATTCCTGACATCTCACCCTAACTCATCCTGTTTTTTTCCCTTCCTCAAGCTTCATCCTCAGCTCTAACTCATTGCAGAGAGCTCAGCTCATCAACCCAAGGTGGGTTTGAGCTTTTTATCCCTCTCAATTTCTTGGAATTCCACCTCCCCCAGGACCCTACGACACTTCCCAACCCCAAATCATTCTTTGAGAAGACAACTCAGCCTCAAGCCAAGGACACATCGTTCTCTGAGAACATCCAAATCCACCAAGAACCCCTTCAAATTTCCCCCCAGCAACACCCTCCCTCCAAAAAAAAAAAAAAGAAAAAAAATCAAAAAAATCAAAATAAACCTCCCGTATTACATGACATTCCTCCACATTGCACATGGTTGGGCTGGAGAGTTTGAGAGAGCATCTAGAGATAGAACTCTGCTTTTTTTTAACACATCCCAACTTTTATTGCACAGCGATACCCTCCGCGGTGGTTTTTTTTTTTTTTTTTTTGGGGGGGGTGAGGGGAAGCAAAAAAATGGACCTTGACCCAGAGCTGCATTGAAGAGGGAGATGGGAAGGTTTGGCAAAAAAAAAATCAAGTAGAAGGAACACAAGATGTGACATTTCCCAGGTCGGAATTAGAAGGAAAAAAAAAGAGGGAAAAGAAGGGGAAGAAGACGGGGAAGGTTTAAGGATGGAGGGAGGAGGTTCTCCTGCAGGAATAAAGCAGAAGGAAAAAGGAAAAAGCTCTTTCCAGCCCAGGGAGGGCTGGTTGGGTTTGTTTTTTTTTTTTCTCTGAAGGAGTCGGCTCCATCCTTTGCAGCTCGTAAATAAAAGCATTCCTGGGAGCTGCTGGTCATGACCATGAACGCGGGGAAGCTGGAGCACGTGGTGAGCATCCAGACTTCCCAGAAAACGCTGCTTTGCCATAAAATTAATCCCTTTCCGATAGAAAAAGAATGGAATCAAACTCGGTGTGGCCAAGCTCGGGGCAGCACACCCGACCACTTCTCTTCCCCTTCGGCCTGAATTAAAAATTCCTATTTTTCTCCCCTTTTTTTTTAATCCTGAATTGCAATTTCCAAGCAGGCAAAGCTTCCCAGGGATCTAAATCTGGTTCTCTCCCTACTCTAACCCTCCTGTCTTTCTTTTCCCAGACCTAAAAGTGCCTTGAACACAGACCTGCCTAGGAATGGCCAAAATTTGTGGGGTTTTCCCCAAGAAATTCGAGTAAATGTACAAAGAAATCACATCTTATCCTACCAGGCCTTTTTCTATTGCCTCGAAAGGGAAAGAATCACGGGGGAAGTTTTAGGGATCTCTTCCCTGTCCCCCCAAAACCCTAAACCTCTCTTAAATTCGGGACTGGTTCGATGAGAAGGAGGTAAATAAGCATCACCCTGGCTAGAAATCTGCAGGGTTTAACCTTATCTAGCTGAGATTTATTTCTTTAAAATCCTCTCACATTGTCCTTTTTGTCGTGGTGGTGGTTTTTAATTGGGAAAAGAGCGTTCAAAGCTCATCCCGAATCACCCCACGAAATGGTGGTGTTTTTTTATTGGGAAAAGAGAGTCCAAAGCTCATCCCGAATCACCCCACGAAGGGCAGATGCACCTGGAATCCAAAGCACCAAAAAAAAAAATGGAATTTTTCTCCTCAGTTTCCTACGTGGTCATCAAATCCCACAACGAAGCAACATTCACATTCCTTCAGCAGAGCTAGAGCAAAGAATCAGCTCTTCTTTTCATCCGGAGGATGGAATTTTAGGATGTGCAAAGGGATTAGGGGAGAGAAGGGGAAAAAAAAATAATCCTTGCAAAGCTCAGTTTGCTTGGAAGGAAATTCAGGTTATTTGTTCCTGGGAGGGTTTTTAGGGGGAGGGAGGAGAGTTGTCCTTCTCCTTGTGACATTTTGGCATTGAGGTCAAGCTCAGAACCTGCACCAAATCCTCACATCTATCGCGACATAGCGAGATAAACATCCCACATATATCGGAGATACCTCCCATCTCCACCAGACACAGACACAGTCTTTGTCTCGCTCCTCTGCCTGGACATCCTCATTAAATCTAACCCCCCTGATTAAGCCTGAAGATCCTAATTCCACCTAGACATCCTGATGAGCCGCAAACCTTCAATTCAGGCTGAGAAAAAATCACATCGTGCACTGACAAAAAGCATCTTCCATAGGGTAGGGAGGGTCGATTCTTTAAGACAACATCCTCCCATCCTCTTCCCTTTTTTTTTTTTTTATTTTTTTCGCCCCTATTCCTTCATTTTTTGCCCTTTTCTCCTCCCGCTTTCCCACTAAACATCAAGACATTTTTTTTTTTTTTTTTCGCCCCTATTCCTTCATTTTTTGCCCTTTTCTCCTCCCGCTTTCCCACTAAACATCAAGACAACCCTAACCTCTCCTTGGTAGGATGCTCCAGGATCTACCTCAGCCCTAGGGTCGGTGCCAACAGAGGGTGAAGGGGCAAGGAGGGAGAGGGACCAGTAGCCCCCGAGGGTGCCCGGAGCTGCACGAAAACCCTACCTGCGCCCCTATTCCTTCATTTTTTGCCCTTTTCTCCTCCCGCTTTCCCACTAAACATCAAGACAACCCTAACCTCTCCTTGGTAGGATGCTCCAGGATCTACCTCAGCCCTAGGGTCGGTGCCAACAGAGGGTGAAGGGGCAAGGAGGGAGAGGGACCAGTAGCCCCCGAGGGTGCCCGGAGCTGCACGAAAACCCTACCTGTGCTGCTGGCAAAAGCCAAGAAGCTAAAGTCGCTCTCAAAACCTTCCCTTCATCCCGCCGAGCATCTCCTCCAGCCGTCTGTCCCCCCTCCGTCCCGGTGGAAAAAGATGCAATATTCTTATTCTTATTACTTTTTTTTTTTTTTTTTTTTTTTTTCTCCTCGCTGTCGGGTTTCAGATTTATTTATTTTTTTATTTTTTTGGAAGGGAAACTGGTTATTTCGCAATCTTATTTCTTTATTCCTTGATTTCTTTTCGGGATAGATAAAAGGGGAGAATGAAGAATGATCAGGTGAAGTCCTGGGAGTTTGGGTGAATGCTAATGAGTCTATGTGGGGGTTTGGTTGGGATGGGATGATGATGATGATAATTATTATTATTATTATTTTGCCTATTTGTTTTGAATACCCGACACGGACGCTTTGCAAACTTTAAAAGAAAGAAAGAGCTTGCTCTCTCAGGAGGAGTCTTTTCTTTTTCATCCGTCGGTTCTGGAACCAGATCTTCACCTGCTGGTCGCTCAGGTTTAATCGATCTGAGAGCTCCCTCCTTCTTTGGCGAGTAATGAATTCATTGACCATAAATTCCCCTTCCAGCTCTGCCAGCTGCAGCTTGGAATAGGGTTTTCTCTTTTTCCTGGACCGTGTGTGCATCGGGTACCAAGGAGCACCTGGCAAAGGGGGAGTGAGAACTGAGCACTTGGCAAAGGAATTAAAACACCCT
>NW_008651423.1:8724-18725 GCF_000695815.1 Acanthisitta chloris
AAAAATAAATAAAATAAATAAAATAAAAGCCGCACCTCCACCACCCATTTCCCTGCTCTGTTCTGGCCGGGGGTGTTTAGGGATGCTCCCAACTGCCTCCCAGGGATTAGGGATGATGTTTGGGGAAGGCACAGGAGGGAGAGGAAGGGAAAAGTGAGACGCGTTATAACCGGGGAATGGAGAGCAAGACGAGCAAGGAACGGGAAACAATTCTGGGACATCCCCGGGAAGATCTAAGAGCGAGAAATCTCCTCCCGCAGTGCCAACTTGGAAGGTCGTGGGGCTTGGGGTTGTTTTGAAGCTTTTCCCCTCCTCTTTTTCCTCTTCCCTAGGGTAGAAACACCTCTACGATATCCCCCAAAATCTCCCGGACCCTCCAGCAACCTCCTCGTCTCTCAGGGATGCTCAACCACTGCCCTTCCCCTCTCCTCCCTCTCTCTCTCTCTCTCTCTCTCTCTCTCCCTTGTTTTGTTTTATGGGATATTTACATGTTTATAGCCTTTTCTTTTAAAAGAAGCACCGGCTAATAAAAGATTCGGGATTTCGGTGCTACCCCTAGTGGTCTCGGCACACATAGACACGACTTTTCCCATCGCTGAGCCAGGAATGACACCCCCAAGAAACCCCAAGTTCCTAAACAAACCTCTTCCCAACATCATTCCCCAAACAAATCCAACCCCGACACTTTCTTTCCCAGGTCTTACCACCGTTGCCTAAAGTGCTGCCTTGGTTCAGGGGGGACACCAAACCAGCAGTTTCGCCGCTCGTGCCTTTATTCCCTTCATTGAGCAAGGATGAGCTGGAGTCTGACTCCAAGGATTGGCAGGATGGAGGGTCGTGGGGCACAGCCTCGTTGCTCGGATAGTCATATTTGCTGAAATTTCCCCCTATGCCGTTGGGAAGGGTAGATTCGAGGGGCAGTAAAGCACTGTCCCTACCCCTCTCCTCTCTCTTCAACCCGCTGTTGTCGGAGCAGGTTTCCCGATAATAACATTTGCTTTCCTCCACCCGGGCGAGGTCGCAGGTTCTGCTGAACGAAGGGTTAATAGACACGGGACTACCCAGGTAGGGTTGAGGGTACCCGTTGCAGGGCTCTGAAGATGCCCAAGGTAAAGAACAGACGTTTTCCCTTCGAGGATAAGAAAGAGAAGGCAAACCAGGGAGTTGCCCTCCAGAGGTTCGGAAATTTGGGAAGTAGAAAGTGTCTCCCGTATGGATGTTCACCAGAGGTCCCACAAAGCCAGGATTAAGGAGGTTGTGCTCGCCCATTTCCGCGGGCCTGACCGAAAGCTTCTACTTTATTGCTATCTGACATTAAACATAGTTAAAGCGACAGCTCCTGCCCATTGGTTCGGGGCATCACGTGAGGAATCCCAAATTGCTCTGGGAGGGGGGAGAAAGACCCTTCTCCTCCCTTAGCAGCCGAGACAAAACACAACAGCAAGTTCCGCCTTTTTACGCCTTTTTTTTCCCCCTCCTTTTCCTCCACCTTCCCCCCCTTTTCTATTAAAAAAAAAATCATTTAAAAATCCCATTAAGCTCTTTATTTAGTTCTTTCTATTCGAAGCTGCTCCCGACGTTGCCTTAAGAGAGGCGAAGAGCCTTCAAATGTCATTATTTTATTTATTTATCTTTTTTTTTTTGCCCCCCGAAATCATCGATATTAGGAGGTTTTAGCTCAAAAAGCTTCACCTCCCTCCCTCACTTAGGGATATTTAAAGGTCTTCCAGCTTGGACCAAAGCGAAGCAGGCTGATTAATTAGCTCCTTTATTAACTAAACCAGTCCAAATTTACAGTATCTCCCCAATAAATTACTATTAGATATTGTGTCATATAAAGTTTACAGGCTTTTTAAGGAGACGAATGACAGTGGCCGCAACAGGCTCATATTTGCCCGAGGTTGGGGTGGGAGAGTTGGAGGTTATTTGTGACCTTTCTACTCTTTATTATCACTATTATCATCATTTTTTTTTTTTCTCCCCCCTCCTCTCTCCTCGGACTAGAAGGTTTTGTCGCGGCTTGAGAAATGACAACCCCATCCCAAGCTCTTCCCAGTCGCTCCAAAAGGGATGAAAGATTATTTTTTATTTTTTTTTTTTGCCAATCCTCAATCGCTTTTCTTAATGAGCTGTGTCGAATACAGCAGCGAGGAGAACACTCCTGTATACAACCTTCATTTCCTAGGGATGTATTCCATAGACACCAACGTATAGACGAAAGGTTGAAATCTCAAGTTTAAATACTTTTTTTTTTTTTTTTTCTGGCTTCTTTGCTGGTTCTGGATGAAAAATTCATGTCCTCTCGCCCATTTTCTTTGCTCTACACCCCTGGAAATTGAGGTATAAGACACACACGCACACACAGAGCTGATTCTTCGCCACCTTAGAGCAATATATCCTCGTAACATCACAGAGCTCTTCCCTCCCACCCATCCTCTTCTCCTGGTCGCACTGAAAAGAGCTGCTGCAAAGGGCTACGAGGGCTGAAGGGAAATCAAATCAATACCGCCTGTTTTCAGTGCCAAATAAATACATTGAGGCCAGAAAAAAAAAAAAAAAGCCTGGAAGAGGAAAAAATATAACGCTGGGAGAGGAGCGTTGAATGGAAACTCGCAGAGCCATTGGAGAGTGGTTGGTGGGAGATTTTCTCCTCGTGGATTTTTTTTTGCTCTTCTTCCTCCCTTTCTCTTTTTGCGAAGGCACCGAAATTTCCTCCCCCTTTTGCTGGATTTTTTTGCCTGGCTTTGCATTCTTTCTGCCTTGAGCAACTCCCAAACTCTTCCCTTGCCAGGTTGAGTCTGCAAAGTACCGTAAATATTCCTGTAGAGCTAAAACTTCTCTGCTGGGGAGGAGAAACCTCAGATCCCCCCACGACCTCCTTCCCAGCCAAAACCAACCTCCCTCACTTAGATTTGCTCTATTTCTCCTGCCTAAACTCATGGTTGATTTTTTTTCCCTCTCAGTTAATCCTTTCCCACCCTGACACCCCCTCAAAAAAAATCAGGTAGCAATAAAAGAACTCTTGGAGGTGGTTTTTTTTTTCCTCTTGTATGGACAGCTCCTGATGATGGAAAACCTATATCCCACCTCTCCCATCCCTTTTTCTCCCTATGGATATCTCCAGACATACCTTGTAGAGGTAGGTGAATACCTCCCCGAATATTTTACCTGCGAAGGAAGAAATACGACCACTAAAAATATTCAGCTCGAATGAAACTTTGCCGCTCTTTTTTTTTTTTTTTTTGCCCTTTCTCTCTTCTCTCTCTCTCTTTTTTTTTTAAACCTTGCCAAGGAATTTTTTCTCCCTGCAGGTACAAGAGAGAAATCTTCTCTTGAGTTCTCCAAGAGTCTCCTGCTTGCAGGAAAAAACCTTTGCGATGCAAGACAAGAATGGAAAGGAAAAGAAGAGTTTATATAAAACCCAACACGTCATCCCTCGAGGTTGCCATCGGAATTGGCTTTGTTTGCTCTATTTTTTCCAGAAGAATTCCTCTAACTTGCTCTTCCCTCTGCACAATTCCCCCTGCAAGCCTTACCCTGGTGCTGCAATGCTTTGTTCTCCTCCGGATTTTAGGAAAGAGCATTTTTTTCCCTTCAATTTCTATGAATTTGGGGCTTTTTTCTATCGATGTTTATTTCGTATATTTTTTTTAGCAGGAGGAAACCACCAATCTAAGCAAACCCCACGTTTATATTCGGGGAGGTAACTGCAGGGCTGAGCTGTGGAGCAAATGAACCTCAAACTGGGAGTGGTGGGATAATATCAGCGTCGGCATCACAGCAAGGAAAAGGGAGAAAAACACCTCCGGCTCATTTATTTATTCTCCTTTTTTATTTTTTTATTCTCCTTTTTTTTTTTTTCCCCCCGAGCCGGGAAACGCCACAGTCGTGCTCAGAAATATATTAAGCGTGGAGAGAATTCTTGGTGGCCTTGAGCAAAGCTCCTCAGCTCAGCTTTGTTGCAGATTCGAGGAAAGGAGAGGAAAAAAAACCAAAAAAAAATCATCAAATCAATCCTAAAGACTCTGAAGCAAAACTGCAGATTCCTCGGGAATTTCTTAGCTATTCAAAACTCTTTTCCCAGTTCAGCTCGAGCGCTTGGAATGTTCAGTTTAGCTCAGCTTTGCTTTAAAACCAAAGGCTGAGCCGAATCCTCCTGCCTGGGGCAGCACAACCCACCAAAAACATCCTCATTTCCACTCCTATTGCCTTGTGCAATCCTTCTGCTTTTTTTTTTTTTTCCCCTCCAAAAAGACATTTACCCAAGCCCAGCAAGAAAACAATTCCCTGAGCATTTCCCATTTACAAGAATCTCAATTTTTAGGCAGGGAAAAAATCTTTTCTCCACCATATTTCATAATCCTCGGGGAGATTTTTTTTTTTTTTCCTCACCTCCATAGGCAGATTTTGGGGAGGAAAAAGATCTCTGTCTGTAAAAGCGGCGAAAAAACAGCCTCGAAATAAAAAAAAAGAGGGAGAGGAAAAGAGGCTGGAAAAGATTGCAACGTCGCAGTTCAAGGTCACTGTCTAGTGTAGTAAACAGGATCGACATCCCGTGCTAATGACTGTCTCGGGTGAGCATCACTCGCTGCTCGGGGAAAACAACCACCTCAACCTTTGAGTTGACTTCTCTGCGTTTTTTCCTTTTTTTTTTTTTTTTTCTTTTGGGTTGACTTCTCTGCGTTTTTTCCCTTTTTTTTTTTTTTTTTTTTCCTCTCTTTAGGAATTTAGCTTTACTCTTCTTCCTTTTTCCTCTTCCCTTTTCCCATCATCTCCGCTCGGAGAAATTAGATTTTACTCTTCTCCTCCTCATCCCGTGGTTCATTTCCCTCTGCTCAACCCTCGTTGGGTCTGTAGGTCCTACTGGAATAAATTCCTTCTCCTCCACCCTCCAGGCTCAGCTCTTGGAGAAATCAAAAAAATAATCAGATATAAATTAAAACGCCCTCAATCCAATGGTCTCAACCCTATATTTACGTCTCAGATGGGAAGGACTTAGCCCCACGTTCAGTTTTCACCTAGAAAACACTATGAAATTTAACCTTCCTAAGGTAAAAAGAGTCTGTGCCACATATATTGCTTATTTCTGCCTCGGGGGAAATAAAAAAAATGGAGAAAAAAAAAGCGAATGAAAAGGTTTTCTTGGGTTTCTGCAGGTTGGAAAAACAAATCTTGGCATGGCTCAGCTTTTTTTCCTCAACCGAATTTCACCCCGAATTGGTTGGGAGTTGGAAAGAGCTGAGGTGATTCGACCAAAATGTTGTCTGAAGGGTCAAAAAAGAAGGATTGAAATTAAATATAGAGATACATGACACGGGGAATAAAATCTGGACAAGCTTTGGGAAGTTCACGTTTGTCATATATCACTGGAACCTGCTCCGGTTGCTATTTCTGGTGTGGAAAATCCACATTTTCAACCACTTTACACATTAAAATCTGCACAAGATCTTCCCTTTAGCTGCGTGAGGGTAGGAAAAGGGAATGAGCAGGAAAAATAATGATAAAATAACAGGAGAAAATGGCAAATGGATGGGAATAAAAACCTCCACGACACTTCAACTCATTCAATATACAAATCATGTAGAGCAGTTTCAGTTTGAAGGACACAGGTCCCAACTTCGGGGCAGGGAATGGTTAAATCCCTGGAATATTATCCTATTTTTTCTCTAGCTTTGCCAGCAGAGGATCTTCTCCTCCCATCAGCTCCATATAAACTGCTCTGCACCTTGTGTAAGACACAAATTTAATCCCCAACTTGAGGGAAGTTTGGTTTATCCTCCAGTTTTGGGTTTTTTTTTGGGGGGGAGAAGCCGAAAAACCTGAGCTGATTTCTTGAATATTCCTTGTAAAAGAAGAGAAAGTGATGGCGAGAAAAGGGAGTTGATTAAATCCACGACTGGTCCAAGCGTGGCTTGAGCTCCCTGCCAAGCTGCAGCTTCCCCCGAAGTGAGGAACGACAGCAGACACGATATTTTACTAGAAATAAGCCTTAAATACCCATAAATATGAGGTTTTTTCCCCAAACGAGCCGAACCACGTAGGCAAAAAGATTTCTAAGCAGTGCTGTAGGGTGTGTGGGATGTGTATATACACACACACGAAGTTCTGGCTGTCAGTGTGTTAAGAAATTATTTCTTGGCAAAGTTTTTCGAAGTGTTTTTTTAGTGCTAAAAAAAAAAATTGAGGTTTTTTTTTTTTTTAAAGACCAAGCCCTTCCCTAAGGAATAGAGAGAGAAGTAGGAAGAGTTGTACTCACCTCTGCACTGAGCACGGGGCTGAAAGAGTAGAATTTTTTCTCTTGAAGTTATCCTTTCAAAAAGGTATTGGGGGGGGGAAATAAATAGGGAAATGGAGAGAAAAATAAGGGAGGGGAAAGAAAGGGAATAGGAGCAAAATGAAAGGAAAAGAGAAGAGAAGAAGAGAAAGAGGAAGAGAAGAGAAGAAGAGAAAGAGGAAGAGAAGAGAAGAGAAGAGAAGAGAAGAGAAGAGAAGAGAAGAGAAGAGAAGAGAAGAGAAGAGAAGAGAAGAGAAGAGAAGAGAAGAGAAGAGAAGAGAAGAGAAGAGAAGAGAAGAGAAGAGAAGAGAAGAGAAGAGAAGAGAAGAGAAGAGAAGAGAAGAGAAGAGAAGAGAAGAGAAGAGAAGAGAAGAGAAGAGAAGAGAAGAGAAGAGAAGAGAAGAGAAGAGAAGAGAAGAGAAGAGAAGAGAAGAGAAGAGAAGAGAAGAGAAGAGAAGAGAAGAGAAGAGAAGAGAAGAGAAGAGAAGAGAAGAGAAGAGAAGAGAAGAGAAGAGAAGAGAAGAGAAGAGAAGAGAAGAGAAGAGAAGAGAAGAGAAGAGAAGAGAAGAGAAGAGAAGAGAAGAGAAGAGAAGAGAAGAGAAGAGAAGAGAAGAGAAGAGAAGAGAAGAGAAGAGAAGAGAAGAGAAGAGAAGAGAAGAGAAGAGAAGAGAAGAGAAGAGAAGAGAAGAGAAGAGAAGAGAAGAGAAGAGAAGAGAAGAGAAGAGAAGAGAAGAGAAGAGAAGAGAAGAGAAGAGAAGAGAAGAGAAGAGAAGAGAAGAGAAGAGAAGAGAAGGGAAGAAAAGGAGAGAAAAGGAGAGAAAAAGGGAAGAAAAGGAATGAAAAGGAGAGAAGAAGGAATGAAAAGGAGAGAAAAAGGAGAGGAGAGGAGAGGAAAGGAGAGGAGAGGAGAGGAAAGGAGAGAAAAGAAAAGAAAAGAAAAGAAAAGAAAAGAAAAGAAAAGAAAAGAAAAGAAAAGAAAAGAAAAGAAAAGAAAAGAAAAGAAAAGAAAAGTTTCAAAGACGCAAAAAATAAACTGGCCAAAAAAAAAAATAAAATTCGTGGCGAGGGAAATCCCTCGTCCGGATTTTGCCATAAAGGCTGCGGTTGGGGAAGTTCTTCAAAGTGCTGGCTACAAAGGAAAGAAAAGGCTAAACTTGGGAAACTTCCTTCTCAGGGTTTATTGTTGGCCATTAGCTCTCCTGTCTAGACTTGAAATAACACCTTGTTTATCTGTAAACAGGAGCTGGAGCTGCTCGGGGGAAAGAGAAGATCAAGGGTGAGGGTCCCTTCGCTTATTATCCCTCAGCTCGTCATGTCAAGGTCAAACAAAGCCTAGTCACGGTCAAGGCTAGTACAGAAGTGACGTCAAGGACCTGAATCCCAGAGAATTCCAGGCAGGGAATCCGAGGAAAACAGAGCGAGGAAAAGCGAAGCAATTCCCAGTGCCAAAGTCGCTCTTAATTTGCTTTGTGCTCCTAATGGGGCAAATCGGAGCGAATTTCTTCCAGCAGAACGAGTTGTTTTTCTGCTTTTATACGTCTGCGATATTAATATTTAAATTCCCTATTTTCATTTAATTTTTTGTCTAATTTTCCCCCTTGGTTTTCTCCTCCTCCGGGCAAGTTCCTCCTCCAAAGCTTTTGGAAAGAAGATGAGCGAAGAAATAGAGTTGGAGGTTATGTTTTATGTTTCTTCTGGGGGAATAATAAAAAAATATAAAACCAAACAAAAGCAAACACCAACCAACCCAACTCAACTCAACCGTGTTGGGCAGGAAGTTTTTAACGCCACAAACTAGAAATGAATCGCGGTATTATTTGCATCCTACAGCCCCGAAAATATTTTTTTTTTTTCTCCACTTCAACCGCCGCGATTAAAGGGAGGATAAAATACCCGTGGAGATAAAGGGGAAGGTTTAGTTTCCATCCCCTTTTTGCTGGTTGAACTTCTGCTCCCGAGAGGAGGAAAGAGGTTCCAGCGGCACAGGGAAAATTAGGATCTTTTCAAATATTTTGGGAAATAGCAGGAGATCGCCTGGTTTAATGAGCTGCCAACATCTCCCAAGAAGGATCCTCAAACCCACTTGGTGCCCTGAAGTCGAAGGAATGAATGAATTTCTTGTTTCTTCTCTGGTTTTGCTTCTATTTATTTTTTTTTTCGGGTGGTTTTGCCCCTTTGAAATCCTTTCCACGCTGGTTGGAAGAGTGAAGGACACGCAAAAGGACATAAAAAAACGAACACATAAAGGGACACACAACCAACTCTCTCCTCATCCAGAAAAATTCAACCACAGGTGACAAAGAACTCGCAGAATTGGAAACTCTGGGAAGAACTTGGGCTCTGTTTATATTTATCCTCTCGCTCGCTCCAATTCCTTCGCCCCTTCAGTCTCAACAATTTCTTTATTAATTTACACAAATAGAGAGAGGATTTTTTTTCCCCAGAACTGGTGAAATTCGGGTTCGATGAGGAAGAATAAAGACAGAGAGAAGAACACACAGTGTCGGATTTGGGCTTGTCTGGAACTGCTCTCGGGCACTTCACTCTCTGCACACACAACAATCTTTTCTTTTTTTTGAGGAATTGGGTTTCCCCCCCCCCCAAAACACACATTCTTTTGTGTTTCGTGGGTTAGGGCAGGTTTTTCCAAGGATTTCATCCCGCTAGAGCACCGGGAATTGAAGGACGCGACGCTTTGTGTTATTTCCAAGCTAAGCGGCTTTGAAAAAGAATTCAAATATGAAAAATTCCAAGTCTAGAGATACTTCCAAACCACTGAATTCCCCTAAAGAAAGGCAGGAAACTCCCTCAGCTCAACACCTGGATTTTTCAACTCCTCTTGGAGCAATCACGGACCCGATTTTTTTTCTTTTTTCCACCCCGATGAAGGAATGAAGAGACGAGAGGATCCTCCCTCGGTTCGCACCATTCCCGGTATGCCAGAAAAATCACTCCGGGAAGTAACGAAATCCATAAGGAGAATTTCTGAGGGTGATATGGGCTCTATAGGGCACAGACTGACAGTGCATGGGACTCGTGGAGAGATGTTATACATATAGACCCCAAGGGAGATGTGTAGGTACAGCCACAGCCTCTATATGGACATCCAGACACTCTATATGGACATCCAGACACTCTATATGTACAGCTACAGCCTCTATATGGACATCCAGACACTCTATATGGACAGCCACAGACTCTATATGTACAGCCACAGCATCTGTAGCAATCACGGACCCGATTTTTTTTCTTTTTTCCACCCCGATGAAGGAATGAAGAGACGAGAGGATCCTCCCTCGGTTCGCACCATTCCCGGTATGCCAGAAAAATCACTCCGGGAAGTAACGAAATCCATAAGGAGAATTTCTGAGGGTGATATGGGCTCTATAGGGCACAGACTGACAGTGCATGGGACTCGTGGAGAGATGTTATACATATAGACCCCAAGGGAGATGTGTAGGTACAGCCACAGCCTCTGTATGGACATCCAGACACTCTATATGTACAGTCACATTGTATGTGCAGCCACAGACTCTATATGGACATCCAGACACCCTATATGTGCACCCACAGCTTTTACATGGAAATTCAGACACTCTATATGTACAGCCACGTTATATGAGCAGCCACAGCCTCTATATGTGCAGCCACAGCTTCTATATGGACATCCAGACACTCTATATGTGCAGCCACAGCCTCTATATGTGCAGCCACAGCTTCTGTATCG
>NW_008651423.1:18794-19109 GCF_000695815.1 Acanthisitta chloris
GCTTCTATATGGACACCCAGACACTCTATATGTACAGCCACACTATATGTGCACCCACAGCTTCTATATGGACATTAAGACACTCTATATGTACAACCATAGCCTCTGTATGTACAGCCACAGCCTCTACAAGGACATCCACACACTCTATATGTTCACCCACAACCTCTTTATGTACAATCACACTATATGGGAACCCACAGCCTCTATATGTTCAGCTACAGCCTCTATATGAGCATTGAGACACTCTATATGTCCCCCCACAGCCTCTTTATGTACAATCACGTTATAGATACAATCACAGCCTCTATATGT
>NW_008651424.1:0-332 GCF_000695815.1 Acanthisitta chloris
CCTGCTCCTGCAAGGTTAAATGCCACCAGGAAAGAAACCTGGCTGCTGCAACAGAAGCTGTGGAACCACTGGTTGAGAGGGCAGGGGAAGCAGTGACAGGTGACTCACCTTGCGTGGCTATGAAGTGGTTGGACCTGTGGTAGCCCTGCAAGGGAAGCAGAGACATCAGTCCTAAGCTGGGGGAACACTGGGACACTTGAGAGCTGAGGCACAGCCCCATAAGATATTTCTCAGTCACCCAACTGGTAGCAATGACCCACAGCCACCAGGGTAGGCCCTGCTCACCAACACGGTGCTACCCACCACTGCAGGAGGAGGAGGAGGTTCAGCCG
>NW_008651424.1:353-5100 GCF_000695815.1 Acanthisitta chloris
TGTATCCCAGGGAAGGCTCATGTAACACCCAACCTTCATCCCTGGTCTGCACCAAAATCCTTAGCAGCACCCTGAGGGTATCCCAGGGTCCACCAGTTCCTGCTGCCACATCCTGCAGCAGCCACATGGTGCTGAGCAACAGCCCTGCTCCCCTCCTTCATCCCAGCTCCTTACTGGGACCATTCCCAACTCTTAATAGGGATGTGCCAGGCCAAACAACATGCCCCAGTGAGGCCACTGCCAACGAGACCACCTTGGCCATAGGTCCAGCAGAGTTAAATCACATCACATGTGACAGTGGCATCTCCATCCACCATGGGTCCTTTCATGGGGGATTTCTGTGGGTTGAATTCAACCCTTCCTCCAAGCACTCAGTCCCTGTTCTCCATCACCCCAAGGAGGACGTGCCACAGAGACCTCACTTTCCCCTTCCCTGGACCATACCCAGGTTTATCCACACATTTTCCCAGCCTGCCTCTCCCTAATGCTATTTAACACCACACTGCCCAGGGCAAGGCCTGGGAGGAGATGGGAGCAGAGAGATGGGAGGAAAGGGGGAACTGTCTACTTACTTCTCGGTTAATCCGAATCTTAACGATCCCGTTGGGACACAGGTTTGAGAGAAAAAGATCAGAGACAGAGACATTAGTGAGGTCCAGATCAGAGAGAGGTTAGAGCACCCACCTCGGAGCGGGTCATGGAGAGACAGGGGAGAAAGGACACATGGGGACAGGGGACAGGCCTAGGGATGCTGCTCAGGCACTGGGAACCCATCACGGTGCCATCAGGTCACCACTGACAGACAACAGCCTCTTGGCACAAGGGAAGAGTGGGATTTGCTGCTGCTTCCAGGAGATGCTGAAGCCCTGTGTCTGATGGAGCCTTACTGCACCTCCCCTGGTCTTGGCATCACTGGAGGTAACAGGGGACATTGATCTCAAAGGACACACACACCAGAGGATTGAGGGGTAACCCCACTGTGAGTCCTGGGTGGTCCTTTGGTCCCCCTCAACCTCTGTATCCCTCACCCAAGGAGAAGGGAAATCCACAGCCACAAGAGCAGGTGAGGATGGAAGAGAGGATGGAAAAGGGGAGGAGACAGGCAATGAGGAAGGAGGGATAGAGCAGAGAAGGGAGAGAGGCAACAAGCAGAAACTGCTTGATGAAAATAGACAAATCAGGCAAGTCATGCCTCAGGGACACACAGATCAGCCCATCCCAGGCTGTCCAAACTCCTCCAAATGCTGCTAGACAGACCCTGACAGTCCATGGGGTCCAGACCCCCCTGGAGACAGGCACCATCCCCACTTACGTCGATGTAGTTGGCATTGATGTAGTCTGAATTGGGGTCACCCAGCAGTGGGTGCAGCTTCACGCGGTGACGGTCATCTGGGGAGCAAGGGGGGAGAAGGAACCATCAGTGCCCAGGGGTGGTCACCTGCCAGGTCCCAGGGCCCTGGGCACCATGTGTAATCACCCTGGACAATGCAGATGGGTGGTGAGTATTCAGGAGCACCAAATACAAGCTAGTGGAGGTTCTTCCAAGGATAGTGGTTTAGACCAGCAGGGACACAGAGAAACACCTTCCAGCACAGTATCTCACTGAACTCTGCCCAGTCCTGCAGAAAAGAGGGCACCCACCCTTCAGCACCACTTGTCATCCACCACAACAGGGCACTGGGACAGCCAGATCCCAGACAGGTGAGGAAAAGCTCTGCCCAGGCTCTGGTGTTCACCAGGACAATGCTGGAGTGGAAGGGATGAAGCTAAGGACAAAGCTTGTGGGAGATGGAGAGCACCAGAGCTCCTGGGGCACAAAGCATGGTGTCTCCATCCCTGCAGGAACATCACTGGAGATGTGAGAGGGAGCAAAGTGGCTGTGCCACAAGGATTGGAGGGAGCTGGTGAGAAGCATCCTCATTCTGGAGGGGTCAAACCCTTCCCCAATCTTCTGTCCCAAAAACTCATCTTTTAACCCCCTTGTCCACATCATCCTGCATATCCACACCGAAGCTCCCTAGGGTAGGGCTGCAGTTTCTCCTAAGTCCAGACAGGAAAATACACTTCAGGTTATGCGTGACCTTCCAGCACCACCCAGAATATCACAGTGCTGTTATCATCACTCCAAGATATCCCATCCTCAGGAGTTATCCAGCCCTAGTCCAGTCCTCCTCTTTGCTCCAGTCTGATGCCTGACAGGAGCTCTCAGGCTGGGACCCTGCCCTGACTAAGGACCCATCTGCTGCCCTTGACCAACCGAACCCCACCAGTTTATTCCTTGCTATGGATCACACACCTTCCAAAAAAAAAAAGCTCCCAAAGCCCTTTGGAAGGTTTTTGAAGCTGTTTGGGGTGTCTAAGCCTTCGCTAAAGGCACTCACATGTCGACACATGATCCTGTCTCCCTTTGGTCTTGTCTTTCTTCTTCGAAGCATCCCAGCCTTCAAAGAAACTCTGGAAGGAAAGGATGGACATCCTGAGCCAAGGGAAGGACTGTGGGGTCCCTCCCAGCCCCACAAGCTCCCTGGGAAGCAGGGCAGACAGGGTGGTCCCTCCACCCCCAACACCTGACTCCTGCAGCCCCAGCTCCATCTCCATAGCACACTCTGCCAGCTACACACTCCTGTTGTATCCACAAAATGCTCCATTTCCCAGCAAATTATAGACAGCCTGTTGTTTTTTTTTTCCAGGGTTGGCTGTGGGTTTTTTTTCCTAAACCTTCCCAGCCCCTTTCTCTCCCCAACACAGAATAGGTTTGTGTGTAATAACAGTAACATTCATAGATTGGCATAAGAGGAGGAAAGTGGAAGGAAATTACATGTTTTCTCCCCTCCCATAATATCTGAGTGCTTTCAAATGACTAGTTCCAAGAACATACAGCAGCTTTTCAAGGAGCACTAATGATTATCACAAGCCCTGGTTTGTCCAATACATGAAAGGGGGGAAAAAGCTCCTGTTCTTCAAACAGCTAAGCATTAAACAGCAGTTTCACTTGGAAATTTCAATCACTAGACCTGTGGGACACCAAGGAGTCAGGAAAACACCTCTGCTGGGTGTGCTGAGGCAGAGGCACGTGAAATAGTGTGTTCTGTTACAAGTGCTCTGGCCTGACCAGGTGGGATGGGCATGATGTAGCCTTGAGGGGGAAATCCCTCCCCTGGGATCACTCTCTCTCTGCATCCTCTCCCCAGGGTCTTCACAGTCTTGGGAGCTACCAGATTGTAGAGGATTTTCTTATCTTTAGGCTATGGCCATGCTTATTACAGATGGATTGGAGAGCAGAACATGATATTGTGGTGCCCAGAAGGAGGAAGAAGGAGGAGGGAGGAGAAAGGGAGTGAAAGGAAAGAGCATCCCCAGCCCTTGCAGAAGGCAGGATGACGCACTGCAGACAGGGCTGGCAGGGCTGCTTTGGCTCATCTCAAGGATCTGTTCAAGCTGCTGATTAAACCCATAGCTGCCAGGAGCAGTGATTTGACCCAGACCCAGGTACACCCCACATGGTGATAATGCTAGCCCAGAGATCTGCAAGCTCCAGGTCTGGAGCCATCTTCTCCTTGTACACTTGTGCCACCTTGTTCATCCTACCTCCCACCTCTCCAGACACCTGCACAAGATGCACTCACCTCATACTCCTGCTTGAAGCCATAGCCTTCTGCTGTCTTCATCTGGTTGATGTGCTGGAGGAGATCTGCCACACGCACGGCAGGATGGAGCTGCCCAGTGTGGTATGGGGAGCCCTTGCGGCCGCACTGGCGCCGGGGGGAGCCCCCCAACAGGCTGCTGGACTCATTGACCACACTGCTGCGCTGGTCACCTGCAGAGGGGAAGGGAGAAACAGGGTCTGTCAGGGCAGCAAAACCACAGACTGTGTCCCCATCACCTCCTCGCACCCATGGAGGGATGAGGGAAATAACCTCAGGAGATGTGGGTGGTGCAGCTTCTCTTGAGGGACCACAAGAGGTCCAGCTCCCCACTCTGTCATAGAATCATCAAGGTTGAGAGAGACCTTTAAGGTCATCAAGTCCAACCATCCACCCTGCACTCCCACTGTAACTCCTAAACCCTATCACTCAGTGCCAGATCCAGATGCCTCTTGAACACCTCCAGGGATGGTGATTCCACCACCTCCCTGGGCAACCTATTCCTAAACCTGAAATCTTCCTTCACTACAAAGCCAAAACTGTTCATTACAGCCTTTAGGGACCACAGCAGGTCATCTTAGAAATCAGTGGGCAAGACCTTAGGGGTTTAATAAACTTACTTGCCATCGACTGGAGCAATTACCTCCCATGCAGACAAGTAAAAGCTCCATGCCCAAATATTCACACAAAGTCCTGACTTGAAAAATCTCCTTGCCAAAGTCTCCAGCTCAGCTTAATAGTTAATTTTCCTCACTGCTAGATACCAGCACTGTATTCCTCACGCTGCCATGAATGGAGCTCACTGCTGTTTAATGGGGGAGTTGATGCAGTATTTACCTGCTTTATGCCTTTGGTTGTGTAATTACCAGCAAAGCCAGACTAAGACTTCACCTGCATTTGTCAGGGTAGGTCCCACATCAGATCACAAAATCTGGGTTTGCACAAAACCTGATGCTCTGCGTTGCTGCCAGAAGATGGGCAGGCAGAGACCCACAAAAGGTTTGGGTTGGAAGGGACCTTAAATATCATCTTGTTCCAATCCTCTGCCATGGGCAGGGACACCTTCCACCAGCCCAGGGTGCTCCAAGCCCCATCCCATGTGG
>NW_008651424.1:5297-12280 GCF_000695815.1 Acanthisitta chloris
GGCTCTAAGGTCTCCTTGGAGCCTTCTCTCCTCCAGGCTGAACACCCCCAGCTCTCCCAGTCTGGCTCCATAGTAGAGGTGCTCCAGCCCTCTCAGCATCTCCATGGCCTCCTCTGGACTAGCTCCAACAGCTCCATGTCCTTCCTGCGCTGAGGACCTCAGAGCTGGATGCAGAACTCCAGGTGGGGACCAGAGATTTGATCTCCCTCCCAGGCTGAACCAACAGGACAACACAGGAGGGCCACACTGTGCCCAGCCAACAGGCACACCACCCATTGGGATTAATGAGGAATTAATGACTGGAATTTGCAAGGTGCTGACAGCTCCACACAACCACATGCTGAGGAACCACTTGGGTTTCCATGAGGATTAGTGATTTTCTTTCAAATGCACAGAAACTGAGGCCTGATGGGGAGAACAGCAGCTAACCAGTCACGGAGCAGCCCATTCATTTACCTTCCTTAATTAACGATGTTTACAGGCAGTGGAGGCTGTCCCTAGCCATGGCAGTGAGCCTGAGCTCCTCAGCTCAGCCCACACAGAGTCCCATCAGCCTTTGAGCATTTAAAGGACAGCAACCAAATAAAATGCACCTAGCTCTGTGCACTAAGAGGAGGAAAAGTTTGCCCTCTGGGCTTCTATTATCCAAGAGACAATGCCGGGAAGCACATTAATCCCACAGCCGGTGCAGAGGAGCCGAGTGTAAGCAGCATCTTGAAGTTACTGTAACAGATGTTATTAGCATATGGTTGAAACTGGGCCATCCAAGGAGTTATTTTACAACTAAAGCAGCAGGGAGATGGATCCTCGGGTGGGTGTTAAGTTATCAGTCTCCCTCTGATGTGAACGTGGTGGCTCTTTAACCCTTTGCAGGGCTGAGCAGAGTGCTCAGTGTGCTGGGGAAGGCTGGTGTAAAGCTTCCAACCTCAAAGCAAAGAGTTGGGGTTCACTCAGCTCCAGGGGGGCTGCAGAGCATTCTGAGCCCACAAACAGCCTCAACCAGCTCAGATCTCCGTGCTGAGAAGTTGAGATGCACAGACCCAGCTTGAGCCACCCAAGAGTGTTTCCCCTTCAGCACAGCCTGGATGATGATAAAAGCTCCCACAGACACTGATAAGATCAATGCCCTTGAAGGTTTACACAGGGCAGGGAAAAGCCTGCAAGTGCCACACACATCAGGCTAAAAGAGATATAACACCTGCTACTGAGCCTTCAATATTCACAGAATCATGGAATATCTCAAGTTGGAAAGGACACACAAAGATCATGGAGTCCAACTCCCACCCTGCACAGGACAACTCTAAGAATCACACCGTGTTCCTGAGAGCATTGTCCAAATGCTCCTTGAGCTCGAGCAGGCTGAGTCTGGGATATTTAGGGGGTATTGGGCACTCTTGGTGTGGCTGGATGGGAGCAGGAGGATGCCATAGTAACCAGTCCTTCCCTCAGTTGCCACGTGGGATGGGGAACAGGGGAATGCTGTGTTCCCTGCCCTTACCTCGGTTGCTGTAGTTGTGGGTGTCCATGAAGGAGAGCCCCAGGCGCTCGTCCTCCTGCAGTGTGCTCTGGTCAGTGAAGCTCCTGTCGATGGCACTCATCATGTGTGTCTTCTCGTGTCGGTAGTTAATGGTTGCTTTGGTCATGTTGACAGGCTTTCTGCAGTGGGGAGGAAGCAGATATTAGCAGGGCTGACCTGATGGTGCTTAAGGTCCCCTCAACGCTCCTGGGCTTGGATTATTCTGGTGCACAGGACGGATCATTTCCAAGGTTGGTCATCATGTTTTGGTTTTCTGGTGTCCCCAGCCCCTCACAGCCCCATGTGGATCATCCCTTGCTGGCTGCAGCAACTCCTGCTGCTCATCCTCAATGTCCCCTCCTGTCCACGGCCATGGAACGAGCAGGAGCAAGCAAAGGCTCTCTCCAGCCATCTGACATCACATGGGTCTGCCCCAGCTCTGCCTCAGCCCCACTCCTCCAGGCATGACCCATCCATTGCCCCACACCACCTTGCTGCAACATGGACCATCCACTGTGCCACTGTGCTGCACAGTGGAAGAAGCAGAAGGAGGACATGGACCACAAAAATGACCAGAGGGCTGGAGCCCCTCTGCTGTGGGGACAGGCTGAGAGAGCTGGAGATGTTCAGCCTGGGGAACAGAAAGCTCCAGGGAGACCTTAGAGCATCTTCCAGTGCCTAAAGGTGCTTCAAGATAGCTGCAGAGGGACTTGGGACAAGGGCCTGGAGTGCCAGGACAACGGGGAATGGTTTCACACTGACAGAGGGCAGGGTTAGATGGGACAGGACACCACAAGACACTGACAAAATCCAGACTTGAAGCTGGAGTTGCTGACACTTCCTCCTTTCGCTGCCTTCTGCCTCTAACAAGCTCAGCAGCACTGTTTTCCCCAACCCAAAGAGGCCCTTAAGATGTATTCAGCAACGACAAGGACTTGTTGGAGCAGCAGGCCAGGCCGGGAGGAGGGTAAGGGAGGAAGAGAATGACAATTACTTACGGGTAATAGGAATAAGAATAGTAGTTCCTCCTGGCAAGCATGCAAACAAAGAGAACAGCAAACATTGCATAAGCAGCTTTTCTTATGGCACAGGGAAGAGGAGTAGGGGCAAATCAGTCGGCTGCCAGAAAATTAAATGCACCATAAAGGCATCAGGATCCCCTTTGGCATCCACGGGTTATTCACTCCAGGCAGGAGCTGACATCCTCACAGCAGAGCACAAGCACTGGCTCCAAGGGTGACCCACTGGTGCTGGGGTGTCCATAGTGCCCTCGTGCAAGGGGTTATTCCACAGTGAACAGCAAATGTATCCAAAATGTAGGGATTCCCCCCAAGGAGCTGGTTAGGGGCCCCATGGGGGAGATGGGGTTGGGATGTTGCTGTTCCAGTGCGCTGTTTCCTAGGGACAACTGTATTCCAGGGCTGCATTTTCATTCCATCACATCAGTGCTTTTCCAATGGCAAAACATTCCAGAGAAGATTTATGAGCTTCCCAACAGCCCCAAATTCAGGGCTCTTGGCACCAGGTCTGATTTGTAGCTCTGCTTTGTCCTTCAACAGGTTCACCCTGGGATGCTGAAGCAGAGCTGCTCCTCCTGCCCCTCAGCACTGGCACTGGGAATGCAGCAGCCACACTGGTGGCTTCCCACCCACAGCATCACTTCCCCAAACACAGCAGCACTTGCTCCATCAGGGATAGATCCAACAGAGCCACAAGCCAGCCCTGCACCCTCACACCATGCAGGAGTGCCTCAGCCCTGCTCCTCCAGCAGTGTAAATCCACAAGAATCCTTGCAGGGCGCAGGGAGCCATAAAGAGCTTTGCAGATTTACAGGGGCTGAGGCTGTGCCCTGCTATTTCTCTCTCCCCCCTGGCTGTTAACGTACTTTCCTCCATCATCCCCAGCCCCGTGTTTAATTGCTGCCCTTTCTCTCCCCCCAGCTCGGCACTGCCTCCAGCCCTGCACGGAAGAAGATGCTTTCCAGGGCGTTGCACCAGAGCAAAAAGCAGCAGCCACGTCCCCAGTGCTCCTGGGGATGAGTGTCCCAAAAAGCCCTCACCCTCCTCCCTCCCATCCCACCGAGCCTCCCTGCTGAAAGCCCACCAGGATGGCCACGGCTGCACCCACACCAGCCATGCTCAGCTCCCCAGACAGCAAGCTGGGGAGTGTGGGGACCCTCATGGGGGTGGGAGGGCAGTTTGGGGGTCCCCAGGGACCCTCAGCCCTGCTAGTGTGCACTTAGATTTTAATGACTCATTTAGAACCAGCTGGAGGCTCTCAGGAAGGGATTGTCCACGTTCCACTGGAAGCTCAGTGGTTCCCCATTAAAACAGACCCAGGAAGGGCTCGGACTGGTCTGAGCATCAAGACTTGGAGGGGTCCAGCACTGGAGTGACCCCAGTCCCAACTCCCTTAGGGCAGGGGACCAGCACAGCCAGACCTCAACCCATGGATGGATCCTGCCCCAGACTGGCCAAGGCAACAGGGAATCCCACAGACAACATCTCAGTGCAGATGAAGCTGATTTTGCTGCACTCCCTGGGGTCCCCTGGCTGCTGTTAGCACGGGCAGAGCCAGTGGCATGGGGACAGTCAGGCTCAGCACAGACCCAGAGCTCAAACACAGGCCATAAGCATTTCCGTCGATGCAGAATCACCAGAGCAGCACAAAGCCATGAAGCAGCAGAAAAAGAGGGAAAAGATAGAAAAATACAGGAGAGAGGGACAGTGGAACAAAGCTCCAGAGTCCTGAGGGGAAAGGGACTTTGGTCCTTGATCCCCAGTGCCTCCAGAAGTGCCTAGTGTCACAGAGCATGGAGGGCACTGTGCCTGGTGGGATGGAGACACTGCTGGAGGGAGGGTCTGGAGTCTGCCCAGCACAGCAGAATCACCACCAGGAACTTGCAGCTGATGATGGGGTGGTAGAGAAGGGCTGAGCTGGGGGAAGGACAGATGAAGCAGCAGCCACGACACCAGGTCTCCTTACCCTTTCCGAATGACGACGATGATGGCTCCCAGGAGGATAATGAGGACGATGAGCCCTCCAGCACAGATCCCCAGGATCAGGCCCATCTCCTCCGAGTGCTGTGACACTTCCAGGGGACGCTTGCTCTCTTTGCAGGCAGCTGCCAGGGCACAAGGACAGGCAGGAGGGGTCAACCCTCAGCTCCAGGGGTGTTGGCAACATAAGATAGGAAAATACTGTGATTTGTCCCATGGGATGCTCACTGCTCCATGAACACACTGTATTCCATCAAGATGTAACAGGGCTCTGCAGTGCCACACTATGACCACGGGCAAGACCCTCTCTCAGTTCCCATGGGGTGAAACAGTCCCTTTGTGCCACCTTTCATCACACCCCATGTCAGCTTGTCCATCCCTGGATTCAGCATCCAGCACCACAAATTCCAGCCTCCCACTTCCACCATGATAACAGCACTAAGAAGGAAAACTCAACCAAGAGAAAGACTCCAGACACCAAAGAAAGTGGAAACAAGAGCATGGGATGAGGCAGGAACAAACCAACACCTGCAGCCCAACCACCACGAGTGCTGGTTCCCAACACCCACCAGCACAGCCCTGATCACCAGAGCAGCCACAGGTTTGAGGCCACAGCCTGAGTGGGATCAGCTGGAAAAGGGAGGAAAGGGAGGGCTCACCTTTGCGAGCGATCCGGACACAGTTCAGCCGCGTTTCCTACGGAGGTAAAAAAGGGGGATCAGTGTTGGATGAGTATCCCAGTGGCTCCACTCCCTGCTCTGAGTGAGGCTGATCCATTGGTGCTTTGAACCCCAAATCAAGGGTACTTTGTGGGTGATTTGTGCTGCAGCACCCACTGCTGAGCCAGAGGAGCTCCTGGGGTCCCATACCCCAAGAGATGCTGCTGAATGATCAGTCCCCACAGTGTCTCTAGGTTTGGTTGAGGTCACTGCTTCTGGCACAGAGGGAAGAGCAAAGAGACCCTTGGAGGGACCCAGCCAAGCCACAGGTCACCAGCATGTCACCAGCTACAGCCAAAATACTCCTAGGTCATCATCCAGAGCTTCATGAGGTTGTTTTTCCATCAATCACAGTTTCCAAGCCCCAGCCCCAGCACTCTGTGTGTGCTGCCAAGGTTGCCACAAGGTTCCAGCTCAGATCTCCAACAGTTTTAACATTTGCAATATAGGGATGGGTTCAGATTAAATATTCCATCTTTTCATGCATCCAATTTCTGTTGCAAAAATAAAAAGCAGCATTTTGGCAGGATTGCTGCCTTCTTCTCCAAGCATTCTCCAGCCCCTCGGGACACCAGTGCTGGCAAAATGCTGCTCCATCCACCCTTGGAGTGAGTCCTGCCCATGCCACGTGCTCAGGGCAGGGCCAGCTCTTGGCATTGCTCTCCCTGGGGTCTCCAGCTCTTGCTTCCCCTGCTTCTTGCTTCATCTGGCACAAAACTCATGAAAAACTCCAGCCAGGATCCAGCCTTTTTTGCAAGATCTGATGGCAGCCAGGACAAATCCATTGCCTCCCAGCAGGAAGGCTATAAACCAGCGTCAGATACCAGTTATTATCCAGCAGTGCCCGAGTGAGCCAGAGCAGAGATCCTCCCTGCCTGTCTCGGCTCTAATTACAACCAAGTGAGGTGTGAACGACCCCGGAGCAGAGGAAAGGATTCCATAACCAGCACCTTCCCAGCAAGATGGAGCTGTGCAGGATGAGGATTCTGCCATGGTCCTGCTGCTTCACTTTCACAGCTTATCCTCCCCCAAGGGGGAAGGGAGCAGGTGATGACAGGAAGGGTCCCAATAAAGTCCTGGTGGTCCTGTTGGTGACTTGGAGGAATCAGCCCAGGGGATGCAGAAAGTGCTGCTGGAGCAGGGGTGTTACAGCTTCACAGAGGCAGCAGCAGGCAGGGAGAGGCAGCTTGGGAGCTCCCAGGAGCTCTCTGGAGCTGGGACTCACCACTCTGTCAGCAATGGATCCCAGCAATGCACACACAGCTCTTGCTTCCCAGTCTTTCTCCACCCCAGGATAGCCCCAGCAATGGGGTCTACCCTGCAGTGGCACTGGTTGGGCTCCTGGCTGGTACTGCAGCAGGTGGAGGATGTTGGGCTCCTCCACTCCTGGCATCAGCACCAGGACAGAGACAGGCAGAGCCCAGGGGTGCTGGGGAAGAATGGGACACCCACCCCTGATCCCAATGTGCCAAGAGGGTGACCAAGAGCACCAGCACCCCCAGGCAGGACACGAGGGGTGAGCCCAGAGGGTTGTCCAAGGAGGGGCTTCTAAAACAAGCCCCATTTGTCCTGAACCCCACCCCAGACCCCAGCTGGGCTCCTAGACACCCCCTGGATGGAGCAGGGTCCCACAGCTACTCACCCCTTTGGATGGAGCAGGGTCCCACAGCTACTCACCCCTTTGAGGTTGCTCATGGCTTGGAAGTAGATGAGATAAGCCTTCTTGGGCTCCAGAGGAGGGGTCCAGCA
>NW_008651424.1:12363-25509 GCF_000695815.1 Acanthisitta chloris
TGTAGGTCTGGTTGTCCCCCACAGTGAAGGGTTTGGCTTCAGTGAGGCTGCTGGCAGGGAGCTCAGCCCCAAAGTAGTGCACAGAGCCACGGGACACGGCGTCATCAAAGGTGAGTGGCACTGGGAAACACTCCTGCCCCCCCAGCTCCCTCTTGAGCTTCTTGGGACGGTCTTCCTCCACGATGACCTGGTAGGTGCTGGTGAGGGTCAAGCACAAGTTAGCTTTGGGAAAAGCCCAGCCCTGCCCTTCCCTTGGAGCTCAATCCATGCTGTGCCAACCCATCTGTTGGGGTCTTACCCTCCTGCAGCCCCAACCTACCTGATGGGAGCCCCTCTGCCCTGCGCCGGCCGCAGCAGCACTGTGATGGTGCTCTCCGATTCGCTCAGAGGTGATGGCATGTCCCCATAGTCAAAGGTGGGAGCTGCAAAGGGAACAGGGCTCAGTCCTGGCCCCCAGGGATGTGCTCAGGGCTCAGGGGGACACAGAGGCACGAGCAACACTGCCCAGAGCAAGGCATCATGGAATGGTGTAATGTGAATTACTGCAAATAAAGGAAACCCCTCCAGGTCTTGAACAAGAGTTGGGAAAGGACCCCTGGGTGTACCCACACCAGTCTGGGAGAGGGGAGGAAACAGGAGTGAGA
The DNA here is from genome assembly GCF_000695815.1 of Acanthisitta chloris. Classification (NCBI taxonomy): domain Eukaryota; kingdom Metazoa; phylum Chordata; class Aves; order Passeriformes; family Acanthisittidae; genus Acanthisitta; species Acanthisitta chloris. Next base: position 13,008 of record NW_008651424.1, read on the forward strand.
ACTAACTTCTGCAGGACCCAAATGTTCCAGCCTTGAGATCTGCCAGGGGACAGCACCACTCAATCACCAGCACAGTGTAAGCTTTTCCCCCCAGGGCAGAGAAACACCTGAGCCAGCCCAGCAGCACCCCCAGACCATAGTGACACTATGGACATGAGCAGAGCCCCAAGTCCTGCACGGCCTGTTAATGAAACCCAATTAACCTAACGCTGAGAGCTCAAACAGCACCAGTGTGCCAGACCAGCCAGACTCCCTGGCAAGGGACACAGTGGTTTGGGGGGAATGCCTGGGGGGCTTGTGGCATGGCTACCACCACCAGGAGCATCCTTCCATAGCAGCATCCAGTCACCAAATCACGGGAGCATGCCAGAGGGTCTGCAGCACCATAGCATACCCGAGCAGAGGAGAAGCCCCAGCATCAGGCATGGAGCCTTGGGGAACCTACCAGAGATGTTGGTGGTGATCTCAGTGAGTGCTGTCTGGCCAAAGCCCTTCCCAGTGCGGGCCCGGACCGAGAAGAGGTAGGTGGTGCCAGGGTGGAGGTTGGAGAAGACGTGGTAGGTCTCGTTGCGCAGTTTGGACACAGTGCGCCGCGGGCCAGGCACGTTCACCGCTGGGTCGGAGGACTCGATGCTCTGGTAGCTGATCTGCAGGGACAGGGCAGAGCATCACCCACAGCCATGGGAGAGGGGAGAGAGCCCAGATCCGGGTGGAGAGGGGGTTAAAGCGATGAGTTCAGAGGAGGGGATGGTCACGGGGCAGCCTGGAGGCAGGCAGGCACTTTTGGAGGTAAAACAAAAGCAGAGGTTCATTGGAAAAGCCAAGTGAAGAGCGTGGAGCCAGCTGCAGTGCTGCAGCCAACTTTTAATGCCCCAGACCCCCACCACTGCATTCTCCTCAACAAGACTCTCCCTTGACCCTGTTGGTATCCCATGGATGCCACAGCCAACCAGGATGTACCTCATACTGTGTGATGAGGCCGTTGGGCTCCACTGGTTCCTCCCACTTCAGAAATATCATGTCCTCCAGTGGCGTGAAGGTGAGGGACTCTGAGGCGATGCCACCAGGCACTGGGGAAGGAAAGAGGACATGCTTGGATGCAGCAGGAAACCTATCTGGAAGGAGAAATCCTCCAGGAAACCCCTCCAGGTGGCTGCAGCAGCTGTGCATTGCAGCCAGGTCACCACATCTCCTTTGCCATGTCACTCAGCTCCAGCATGTGGGAGATGCTCCCCAAGGCACTGACTGATGCTCCTGGGCTGACTGGTGACACTTTGCCACAGGAGTGGGATGTCCCCACACCACAGCACAAGCTCTGTAGATACCATTTCTAGCATCACACCAGTTCCAACAGTTCAGCAACAAGGCCCACGTGCAGTCACCAGCACAGCCTGCCCGAGGTCACCAGTGCAAGGAAAGAAAACAAACCAATCCCCTTTTCCCACAGAAGCCAAATACCCCCTGGAGCCACCAGCATCCTGGGGAGACACTGCCAGCAAACAGCAACATCCTCATCTGCAGCCAAGCTCGACATGCCCCAGCCCTCCCCTCTAATTAACAGCACAATAATAACTGTAATCACTAATGATCAGCAGCGCCAGGATCAATATCTGCTCCTCTCTCATGGATTGCTCGGTCCGAGGGGGTCAGCGAGGAGGGGCAATGGCTCAGCCAAGTCCTGTTCCCAAACACCCACCCTGTCCTTGCAGAGGGCCAGCAGCTCTTCCCCTCTGCTTGGCTTCTTTCTTGCAGCTTTTGTTAGGATCTAATTCCAGGCCTAGGAGAGAGGGATCACCTCCCGAGCACTTCCCACCGTGCAAACACACCGTTTCCACTTGATTTACAAGTTAATTTCATCAGAGGCACTGGCTGTGTCCTACACGTGTACACAGGCACTTATTAAATTCAGGCAGAATTACAGATAGCTGTAGGGCAGGAACGTGTGTACCTATAGAGATATCTTTTAGGTAGAGAACCTATACCAGGTATATAATTACATCTTATTTCTTCTTACTATATATCACATACAGCCTGTGTTATATATACCATTACACCTTCTTTTCTATTATGACTATTGTATCATCATTCAATTATTGCATGTAGTATAATTTAGATATCATTATCTTAATGTAATATAGAGCCTATATATTCATGCAGACCGGGAAAGGCACCATGTATTTCTGCACACACCAGGCTGAGATCAGCATCTGCCATCCATATATGCACAGATACATTTCATAGAATTATAGAATTCAGGGGTTAGAATGCACCTTACAGATCATCCAGTGCCAACCCCCTGCCCTGGGCAGGGACACCTCCTCACTAGATCAGGTTGCTCAAGGCTCATCCAGCCTGGACTGAACACTGCCAGGGTTGGGGCAGCCACAGCCTCCCTGGGCAACCTGGGACAGTGGCTCACCACCCTCACAGCAAAAAGCTTTTCTCCCACATCCAACCTAGACTTCCCCTCCTTCAGTTTGAACCCATTACCCCTTGTCCTATCACTGCAGTTCCTAACACAGAGTCCCTCTCTGGCTCCTTGTAGGCCCTTCAGATACTAAAAAGTTGCTCTGAGTTCTCCACACAGTCTTCTCTTCTCCAGGCTGAACAGCCCCAACTCCCTCAGCCTGTCCTCACAGGGAGATGCTCCAGTGCTCTTATCAACTTCATGGCCTCCTCTAGACTTGCTCCAACAGTTCCATGTCCTCCTTACATTGAGGACACCAGAACTGTGTGCAGATGCTGTGAACAACTGCCCCAATTTGGTCCAGTTCTTCACACCCCAGAAATGGGTTTTCCAGCCCAAAACCAGTGTTTACCACTTGGGAAGGGACGTACATTTTGCAGCCCACTGAGACAAGTCCCAGGTCACACCAGTGGATGCTACGGACAAGACTGGCCTCATGCCAAAAATAAACCCCAATTAAGGCTCCTATTATTAAGGATTTACCTTAGCTTAATTGCACAGGCTCATAACCCAGTTGAAGGAGCTCAAATCCCCATCATCCTCCCAGGGAGATGCTGCACCAAGCCTGCAGGGAATATCTGCCATACATCCATGGATCCATCTCAATGAAACCAAATGTTTTCATAGCCCCAAGTTCAATCCAAGGGGGAAGCCACCAGCCCCAGCTAATTGAGGCACAGGGAAAAGCAGCTGGAGTGATTACAGTACAGCAACAAGACATCTGGAGACCCTGTATTAATATTCCATAAGAAAACAGCTGGAGCAGTCATGGCCCAGTGAGAACAGCTGAGGCAATTAGAGCAGGAAAAGAAATCGTCAGGAGGGTGGAGCTGGGTGCCCCCAGTGGGGCAGGCTCAGGGGGTGGGAAGTGCTGGTGTGCAGAAAAAGGTGCTGGATTTAGGCTTTGGAGGTGAAAACAGGACCTGGAGGCTCTTCCAGCTCTGCTCCAGCTCTGCAGGTTTTGCTTTCCAGCCTGAGAAACAGAAGTGATGAGCATCACACACACATTGGTGGGTCCCAAATCACAGCAAGTCCCATGCAGGGGAATTCCATGGCAGGAGAATTCCATGGCAGTCTTCTCCTCAGGGGTCTTCAGGGGGTCTGGAGCCAACTGGATCCTTTGCAATTAGCAGTTCTCCCACCTTAATTGCTGATTTTTGATGTTAAAAAGTGCTTTGGAGATTAATTCCATTCTTGCTCAACAGGTGACTCTGTGAGGTCCAGGGATGCTCCAGCCACACTCAGCACCCACCCCGAGGTGCAGCAGCTCCTTACACCTCACATGTGCCCCAACACTGCTCCCTCCATGGAGCAGGATGAGACCTCTCTGCCCCACAGCTGCAGGACCAGCCATGACAGGGACAGCTCTGGCTCAGATGTCCTTGAAGGCAGATAAACCATCCCAGCATGTGGAGGAGATGTCCCTGGAGCAACACTGGAGCCTCCAGTGAGGATGTCACCACACTCAGGTGCCTGCAGTGGGGACCAAACCCCAGGGCACAGCCAGCACAGAGGGCAAAACAAACAGCTCAGCTGTTCAGGAGCAATGCTACTGCCAAAAAACAGGGCAGGACACTCCTTAGCACCTCAGAGCTTGTCTGCACAACACAAACCTGTCTGAGAGAAAACTTAACCAGGGAAAAGCACTGGGGGAGCTGAGCAAAGCTGTACCTGCTCTGGTTAACAGTACTCCCAGAAACACTGCAATGCCAAATCCACCAGTGACCAAGCACATAAACAGTGCTACCTAAGTGCAAAGCATTAATTGTTTTAATTGCTGTTATTAGTGCTGCCAGGCTTTGGTTCCCAGTAAGGGATGAGGGAGGAGAACTCCTGCTGGAAGGAGCTGGGCATCAGCCAAGTCTCACACCCTGCACCAGACTGGGCATGGGTAAAACTCCACTCCAAGGATGAGGATGTCCACAGTGACATCTCCACACAGCCCCTGAGTTCCCCCCATTTCCCTTCCCCAGTCACCATCACTGCCCCTTTCTCTCTGGGGCTGAAACAACCATTTTATCATCCTGTTGGGCATGATGCTGCAAGAGATATTCCCATCATGCCCCTGGGCCAAAAGCCATGGATGCACACCATGGGAAACCCTCAGCAGCTCACCAGCCATGAAGTCCAACTTTTGGGGATGAGTGGACTCACCATCCTCATCTGTCTGGAACACCACCTCCTTGCCCTCCTTGCGCCCCTCGGGGTTGGAGAGGATGAGCTTGACGTGGATGTTCTTGTAGGGCAGCAGGTTCTTGATGGTGTAGCGGTTGGCATTACGCTCCATCTTCACACACTCCTGGAAGGTTTGGTTGTGGCCAGTGCCCACGAAATAGCGATAGCAGAGTGAGACAGTGTAGGTGTGACAACGGGTCAGGTTGTAGCCCAGTGGCTCCCACTGCAATGTCAGCTGCCTGGACTGGATTTCAGAGAAAGCCAAACCTTTGGGGGCCCTCATGGGCTCTGTGGGGGAAGAGATGGGGAGAGGAAACAAAATATCTCATGGATTTACATGTCTTAGCAGGGAAAACACTTTTAAAGTGTAGGGACAAGAAGAGAGAGTGCAGAGAGCAACTCCAAAACTGGGAAGAGCCCTGGCACAGGATCTTACTGCCCAGCAGACAGGGCTGGGGACATCACTGAGTCTCAAAGCCACCAACACTGCAGGGACAGCAGTCCCTGTGGGCTGATCTTTCTCTGTGGAGGTGAAGCCAGGTACCAGCCCCACTGCCCCAGTGGGCACCAGGAGCACCTGCCCCAAGAGCAGCCCCAGACAACCAGATAAATGTGCCCATGCCACGGGATGTTGTCATCAAGCCCGTGAGGCTCTTGAAAGAAGAGAGACTAAGTGCCATCACCGGGAAGGAGTTTAATTAGCTCTAATTGGCGTGAACGGGAGAAGTTGGATTTAATGAGACGACAAATGTCTCTGCCAACAGCACACACAAATGTGTGGCTTGGGATATCAGCACCAAACTCCTCTCCACACCCACAGGTGGGGAGAAGGGCTCAGAGTGGCAGAGGATCCCTCCCAAGGCCACCCAGGGTGACCAGGATGCCCCGTGGGACTCACCTGCACACTTGGTGCGGCTGATGAGGGGTGGGCCTGGTTTGCCCGTGCCCCCCTCGCCAGGCCGGGTGAGCAGGACACTGATCTCATACTCTGTGTCTGGATCCAAGTGCCAGAGCTTGTAGGTTTGCATGTTGACAGCGTGGACCTCAGACCAGGGCCCCGAGGTCATACGGTACTCGATCTCCTTGCGCACGATGGGGCCATCACCGATGATGGAGTTGGTGTTGAGTTGGATGATGAGGTAGGTGGAGCCAGCCCGGAGCAGCTGGGGGGGAGCAATGGGTGTAGGAGGCTCTGGAAGAGAGCAGAGAAGGGATAAGTGGAGCATCCCCCTCCAGGAGCAGCTCTACAGCATTCCCATCCCTAGAGCCAGGCCAACTCTGGCACAACCACAGGTACAACAATTTTAATCTGTATTATCTTCTACTAACTACAGTCAACACATTCCAAACAGCTCTTCCCAAGCCTCCTTCATGCTGCAGAGCACAGGACAAACACAGATTCTCCAGCCAGAGGATGTGGAGATCAGCACTGAAGTACAGGAGGGCATGATGTAGTCTCTAAACTCCAGCCCGTGCGTGTGCCCTCCATCACTTTCAGTAAGGTTTTAACAGCTGCAATAGGTTTTCATCTGATCAAACCTTAATTATCTTTATAAGACACACGGCCCAGCATGGTGCTGCACAGTTTCACCATAATTAATTAATTCCCACCTACTGCAATCAAAAATAAATGATCTAAGGCCATCAGGAAAGGCAGTTTCCTGGTTTTATACTGCACAGTCTGCGTGTAGCAACTCATCCACAGCAAGAAACTGTGATCCCATCACCCCAGGTGTGCCACCTTCCTCTCCCTCTGCACACAGCAGAGCAGAAACAGCCCATGCATGACCTAGAAACCCAATGCAGCAGCATGTCACACACCTTTCACAATGAGCTCAGCAAAGTTGGAGACACCTGAGCCACGGCTGGACTGGGTGACACAGCGGTACAGGTCCTGGTCTGCCTTGGACACCTCATCCAGCTGGAAGGTGGCCAGGAAGCGCCGGTGGCTGATGTGCTTCACTGAGGCAGCAGGGACCATCTCACCACTCTGCCTCTGCCCCATGGGAGAGAGAAGATATCACCAGGAGGCACAGTGTGACATCCAGAGCCACCAAACACATCCCCAAATGATGTCTGCTTGAAAGTGAACTGCCCTTCTTCCCGCTGCCCTAGGGGGTTGTCTCCCAAAGGGAAGTGGTGCATGGGGTTGGTGGTGGTGATGCTGTTTCACCACCAGCACTGCTCACCTGCATGAGGAACCTCTCAGCCTCAGCAGCTTTCCCTGCAGCCACACACTGGAAGGTGGCATTCTGCCCCGCGTTCACCTCCACGTCGCCCAGGCGGGAGAAGTGAGGAGCTTTTGCTGTGGGGGACACAAGTGAGAGGTGACAAAGTGGCTGAGCTCTGAGGGGACCCATGGTAGCAAAAACTACTGCAAAAACCCCACCCAGCCTCAAAAGCCATCCAAGATGTCAGGCTGGAGCTGAGCTCTGGATGGGCTTGACCCTCATCCTCACAGCCAGGAATTTGTTCCTGTCCCCACATTGCCAGTTAGTGTTCCAGGGTGGAATACAGACTTCCCCTCCAGCACCTGCAGTGCTGGTGCCAGATGAAGGCTATGGGGCTGCTAGAGGGCAGGTCTCCTACCCCAACCTGGAAGAAATAAGTGGTGAACCCCAAGAGCCAACGTGTTGGCACAGCCTGAAATTTTGGGTCCCCACAAGCCTGGGTGGCCACTTTTGATAGGGACACTCAGGCCCCATGTTCAGCCTGTGCTTTTCCAACATCTTATAAAAACCAAAGCAACACTGGAGCTGCTGGTGACAGGGATGGAGATGGAAAAGGGAGCCCCAGAGGTGCCCAGGAGATGGAGCTCCACCAGCCCAGACGACAACAGGACACACAGGTACCACCAGGCTGCACCCTGGCACTAGCCCATTGCTCTCTCCAGGATCACCCCAATGAACACCAACCCCAAGTCCTGCTGCCCAGCCCAGCAGCACCCACTCCCCTCAGGTCCCATCCCCTGGCACTCACAGCATGGATAATTCAGGAGCAAAATGTCATCCAAGCCAAGGTACCCCTTGCGCTCGCTGGAGACCACCACCTCAAAGAGCACCTGCAGCAGCAAATAGAGGGGTCACCCGTGGCCAGGGGGTCAGGGCTGTGTGTGTGGGCTCTGCTGGGGCTCACCTGGTACTCGCTGGGCCAGAACAAGCTGACAGCCAGCTCTGCCTGGTGCCACTGGCGGCCGTGGGAGCCCGAGGCGTTCCAGACGGCGCTGCCCACCAGGCCCCCGGTCACCCGCACGTAGGCACTGAGGGTGCCAGGGCTGTGGCCATCCCGGCTGTACATGAAGTAGCTGAACTGCAGGCAGTGGGTGTCATTCTCACTCAGGGCCTGGAAAAGCAGGTGAGCTTTCTGGCCCGGGGCGTGCTGAGAGGAGTTCACCATCAGGTAGGAGCCTGTGGTTGGGGAGAGAAGAGAGGAAAGTGTGGAATAACTACAGAGATGGTTAAGGGTGAGGAGAGGACACATGAGTGGCTGAAGGCACTTGGCTTGTTCAGCTTGGAGAAGAGACTGAGGGCAGAGCTCATCAGGGTCTGCAGCTTCTTCACCAGGGGCAGGACTGATCTCTGCTCTCTGTGACCAGTGACAGCACCCAGGGAACAGCTGGAGCTGTGTCAGGAGGGTTAGACTGGATACCAGGAAAAGATTCTTCCCCCAGAGGTATTTGGGCACTGGAACAGGGTTAGGTTGGATATCAGGCAAAGATTCTTCCCCCAGAGGTGTTTGGGCACTGGAACAGGTTTAGGTTGGATATCAGGCAAAGGTTCTTCCCCCAGAGGTGTTTGGGCACTGGAACAGGTTTAGGTTGGATATTAGGACAAGGTTCCTTCCCCAGAGGTATTTGGGGACTGGAACAGGTTTAGGGTGGATATCAGGACAAGGTTCCTCCCCCAGAGGTGTTTGGGCACTGAACAGCTCCCCAGGGCAGTGGTCACAGCCCCAAGGCTGACAGAGCTCCAGGAGTGTTTGGCCAATGCTCTCAGGCACAGGGTGGATTGCTGGGGTGTCCTGTGCAGGGACAGGAGCTGGACTGGATGATCCTTGTGGATCTCTTCCAAGCTCAGGAGATTCTATGATTCTAAATCCCCTGTTCCACATCTCCTGAGCTTTGCCAGCAGGGATGGAGATGGTGGAGGATGTGGGATCCTCCAGAATAACCTGCAACCCCCTTCCCCAGGGGTCAGTAATGCCTTCAGTGCCACAAGAAACCTCTGTCTGCTCTCCTTTAATGCTCACAGCTTCAGCAGCATCGATCCCCCCTCCCCAGCCAGGCCCCAGCTGGTTAATTCCCATTCCCATTGCCTCGTATCATTTACCACGCAGTTGTCGCTGCGTTTAAACTGTGCTCAGCAGGTGCTCACAGGGGGAAAAAAGCTCATTGGCTTAACGAGCAGCAGTATCACAGCTCTCCAGGATGCCAGGAATATCATCCTCAGACCTGCCCCTCCACCAGCAGCCACGGGTATCCCATCTCCCATCATCCCAGATCATCAGCAGCAAAACCAGGAGCCCCAGTGCACCCCCAAAGCTGTACTTATGGGGCAGGCAGGATGAAAATCCCAAAGGGCATCCCAAAGGCAGCATCATTCCCTGCCCTGAATGCTCCAACCCAGGCAGTGTGGAGGCAGGAGAGGGATGCAGGAGTCCCAGCCACCAGAGCAGTCTGACACGGCTGTGGGGCTGAGACACAGTGGATGGGAAGCTGTCCCACCAACTCCTCCCTCTCAGCAAAGCCAAGGGGATTATTAATCTCCATTTTAATAACAGCAGAAGCTGTAAATAACAAAGCTGAGCCCTTTCTTCAAGCCTACCATTGTTTTCCTGACAGTCAGAGCTTCATTATTAATAGCTTTCACCAACGGTTAATTCTACATTCACGCACTTCCTCCCATCGGCTCCCACCGGGCAGCTCCGAGGAAAGCCTAATGCAGGCAGAGGGGAATTGTAGGGAGCATCCATCCATCCACCTCTCCCTCTGCAACATTTGCAATGGTAGGAGGCACTCATCCATCTCCTTCCCAGCATTTGGGATCATAGGGAGCACCCATTCACCCCCCTGCAGTATTTGGGATCAGAGGAGGCACTCATCAATGGCCCCCAGTGTTTGGGATTGCAGGGAGCACATATCCATCCCCCTGCAGCATTTGGGATCACAGGGAGCACACATCCATCCCCTCCCCAGCATTTGGGATCACAGGGAGCACACATCCATCCCCTCCCCAGCATTTGGGATCACAGGGAGCACACATCCATCCCCTCCCCAGCATTTGGGATCACAGGGAGCACACATCCATCCCCTCCCCAGCATTTGGGATCACAGGGAGCACACATCCATCCCCTCCCCAGCATTTGGGATCACAGGGAGCACACATCCATCCCCTCCCCAGCATTTGGGATCACAGGGAGCACACATCCATCCCCTCCCCAGCATTTGGGATCACAGGAGGCACTCATCCCCTCCTCAGCATCTGGGATCACAGGGAACACCCATCCATCCCCCTGCAGAATTTGGGATCACAGGGAGCACACATCCATCCCCTCCCCAGCATTTGGGATCACAGGAGGCACTCATCCCCTCCTCAGCATCTGGGATCACAGGGAACACCCATCCATCCCCCTGCAGAATTTGGGATCACAGGGAGCACACATCCATCCCCTCCCCAGCATTTGGGATCACAGGGAGCACACATCCATCCCCTCCCCAGCATTTGGGATCACAGGGAGCACACATCCATCCCCTCCCCAGCATTTGGGATCACAGGGAGCACACATCCATCCCCTCCCCAGCATTTGGGATCACAGGGAGCACACATCCATCCCCTCCCCAGCATTTGGGATCACAGGGAGCACACATCCATCCCCTCCCCAGCATTTGGGATCACAGGGAGCACACATCCATCCCCTCCCCAGCATTTGGGATCACAGGGAGCACACATCCATCCCCTCCCCAGCATTTGGGATCACAGGGAGCACACATCCATCCCCTCCCCAGCATTTGGGATCACAGGGAGCACACATCCATCCCCTCCCCAGCATTTGGGATCACAGGGAGCACACATCCATCCCCTCCCCAGCATTTGGGATCACAGGGAGCACACATCCATCCCCTCCCCAGCATTTGGGATCACAGGGAGCACACATCCATCCCCTCCCCAGCATTTGGGATCACAGGGAGCACACATCCATCCCCTCCCCAGCATTTGGGATCACAGGGAGCACACATCCATCCCCTCCCCAGCATTTGGGATCACAGGGAGCACACATCCATCCCCTCCCCAGCATTTGGGATCACAGGGAGCACACATCCAGAAGCACCCATCCACCCCTCCTAGCATTTGGGACCTGCACCTGAGAGGACCCCAAAACACCCAGGGGGTGACAGCTTCAGCTGTGACCCAGTGCCAGGTACCATACACATCTCCCAGTGCCTCCTCCAGGGCTGGGAGCTGGGGCAAGGGAGAATCAGTCAAAGTCACTGCAGAGGAAGATGCTCCTCGTGTCACTGCCTGGCGTGGCCACACAGCACTCCCAGCCCCTTGGGGTGGCTATTCAGGGTGAAATAAAACGATGACAATTTGTTTCCTCGGAGTCCAGCACAGCTCGTTTCACCCACAGAGGGGAAGGCACTATGTCCATACTTTTTTTTTTTTTCTCCTCTCATTTCCCCCAGCAAAATTACTTCTGCACTAACGAGATCAGCTCCATTTGGTCCAGGCAAGAGGAATGTGGAGAGTGACCCTGACCCACCCCATGCTAGGGGACATCTCCCAAACGCCACTCATTAACCAACAAACCCTCATTAACCAACACAGGCCCTTCCTCCTGCCCTCCCTCCACAAACGAAAACCCACAGGACCAAAATAAAGAGGCCAAGACTAAAATTAACCCACTGATGGGTTATTTTAAAAGACAAAGAATGCCCAATTAAGGTTATCTGGCAGCAGGATCCACCCAAGCATTCCTCACCTCACAGGGCTCCCCCCACATGCTATTTTCCCCTCCTTGGTTTTCTTTCCAGTGTTGCTACATTGGAAAAAAGCAGCTTCCAACCACTTGTTTTTGTGCTAATTATATCCTCCTCCACCATAAATGACTCGTCCCAGGGTGTAGGTTGGGGTTTTATTTTAATGTAGGAGAAGGAGAGGTACTTCCCACTGCCACAGGGCATGGTTAGATGGGATATTGGGAAGAAATCCTTCCCTGTGAGGATGCTGAGACACTGGCACAGGTTGCCTAGAGAAGCTGTGGCTGCTCCATCCCTGGAAGTGTTCAAAACCAGGTTGGATGGGGCTTGGAGCAACCTGGATTAGAGGAAGGTGTCCCTGTCCATGGTGGGGGGTGGGATGAGATGATCCTTAAGGTCCCTTCCAACCCAAACCATGCTATGATCTCCTTGTCCCTGCACCTGGCTGCTGCATCCCACATGGGAATTTCATTTTCAGGTATGCTTGTAGAGAGAGCCCAAGTGCTCCATGGAAGAAGAGGAAAGACTCAAAAAGCACTAAATAATATTTCAATCAAAAAAAACAAAGAGAGGAACAAGTTTCCACCACTGTTCCCTAAGGAAAAAGATTATCAGCTTGCTCCACAGAAGTCAATGCTGAGGGCTGAGCTGCAAAACCAGCCCAGAGGGGCTGCACACAAAACTCTGCACCCTCCCAGCAAGTCCTCATGCAGAGTCTCCAGGAGAATTTTCCCACTTGTGGGATCAGATTTTCCTTGGGATTCAAACCAAGTCTTCGAAGATAACTCAGCACCTGCAATAACCTCAGCCATGAACTGGAGAGCAATGAGCTCCCAAGGACTTCCCTCAGCTCCAGGTTGAATCCCTCCTCCCCCACAGGGAAA
>NW_008651424.1:25519-28251 GCF_000695815.1 Acanthisitta chloris
TCCCAAGGATCCTGCCTGCCACTACATCCTTCTGGGGAAAACCCAAACAGCCCTGCCAGAAGAGGAGGGAAGAACCCACTCCTCCTGCTTCCCTGTCTCGATGAGTTTCTCCTCCTACAAAACCATGGAGAGATAAAAATAAACAACAAAAACTCCACGAGCTATTAGAAGGCAGGGAAGGCAGGAGGGATGACAGTGAGAGGGCGGCACTGCCAGACAAGAGGTGCCAAGGGACCAGGTCTGAGCACTGCAGCATCTGTCTCCGGGAAATCCCGTCGGAAGATGAATCTGACAGTGCCTCCACGTGTGCTACTTCCTTCTCCATGTCAGAGCCAGCATGGGAATCAGGGACCCTCTCCACAGTTCTGTGCTGAGCAGCTCCCAGGGAGCCCCAGCACCAAGGGCTGATCTCCCACCACCACAGGGTCCTTGGACAGGGAAATCCCCAGGAGCCTAAAATCCACCCTAATTTTCCAAGGTTTTTATTGATGTGCTGCAGGAGCTGGTTGGGAAGCAGTGCTGGAGTTGTCAGCTGAAGGAGTGAGTCCTTGGAGGGGATGAAGGGATATCAGGGTCATTGGGGCAGAGACAGCAGCTCAGTTGTTTGCCATGGAGCCAGGCTGGAAGAGCTGGGGGGTTTCAGCCTGGAGAAGAGAAGGCTCCAGGGAGACCGTGGAGCCTCTTTAAGCACTGGAAAGGGCTCTAAGAGAGCTGCAGAGGGACTTGGGACAAGGGCCCGGAGGGACAGGACAAGGGGGAATGGCTTCCCACTGACACAGGGCAGGGTGAGATAGGATATTGGGAAGAAATTCCTCCCTGTGAGGGTGGTGAGGCAGTGGCACAGGTTGCCCAGAGATGATGTGGCTGTCTCATCCCTGGAGTGTTCCAGGCTAGGTCAGACAGGGCTTGGAGCAACCTGGGCTGGTGGAAAGTGTCCCTGCTCATGTCAAGGAGAGGAACAGGATGAGCTGAAGAAATTCTGTGAGGGTGGTGAGGCAGTGGCACAGGTTGCCCAGAGATGATGTGGCTGTCTCATCCCTGGAGTGTTCCAGGCTAGGTCAGACAGGGCTTGGAGCAACCTGGGCTGGTGGAAAGTGTCCCTGCTCATGTCAAGGAGAGGAACAGGATGAGCTTTAAGGTCCTTTCCAACCCAAAACCATTCTGGGATTGCAGCCTCTCACCTGCCTTACCTGACTCTCTGCAACTGCTCTTTTTTTAAAAGAACAACTGTCTCATCCCTGGAGTGTTCCAGGCTAGGTCAGACAGGGCTTGGAGCAACCTGGGCTGGTGGAAAGTGTCCCTGCTCATGTCAAGGAGAGGAACAGGATGAGCTTTAAGGTCCTTTCCAACCCAAAACCATTCTGGGATTGCAGCCTCTCACCTGCCTTACCTGACTCTCTGCAACTGCTCTTTTTTTAAAAGAACAATGAAGAGCTGGGGGGAAAAAAAATAATCACGATTGCAACGTGGGAGAGACCCAGCTGTCAGCTTCAGGTGGAAGAGAGACAAGTCAGGAAGGGAAGAAAGGGGGAGAAAACCCCAAAGCAAACAAGAAACTAAAACAGAAGTGGGATGGAAAGGTGGAGGCAGTGGCCAGGAGCCAGCACCAGCTCCAATAAATCCTACGCTCCTTGAAACTGGCTGATCTCCAATAAAAACTCATTTTAATCTAAAACCACGAGACTCTTTTGGAAAGTGCTCCCTGGAGAGCTCCAGGTGCTGTGAAATTCCCTTCATCCACCAAGGTGCTGTGAGGACCAAGGGGATGATCAGGCTGACAGAGCCTCGAGCACAGCTCCCCATACAAAACAGGGTCAAACCACACAAAAACACTCACTGGGTGTCCCAAACCACACACAAAAACTATCTACCTGTGGAGCCCTCAGGTACCACTTTGGGTGTCACTATCCATCAGGGATAGGAGCTCTTAGCAGGGCCTGGACCTGTGATGCTATATGCTCACACCATCCAACCTGGGATAGTCACATCCACTTTCCCACCAACCCTGGTGTTTAATTCTTAAATTCTTTGCACTCCTTTAAGCCTCCATCTCTACTGACCACCAGCAGAGATGTGGGTGCTCATACATCCTCAAGCAGAGAGAGCAGCCCCATTCCACCTGACCCCTGCAGCCCCCCAGGCTTCAAACTCAGCTACATCACTGCAAATTTCAAATCATAGCTGAAAACTGAGCAGAAAACTCCACTAATTACACATTTCAGACTCTCCATCACAATCCCAAGCTCTGCTTCCCTCTTTGCTGCCCCAGGAAACCCCCCCTGGACACACATCAATTAGGATACTCCTGTTTAAAGCAATGACTTGGAAAATCTTCAAGGGAGAAGCAGGGATGTGCCAGCAGCCCCACAGGCAGGCTGAGGGTTGTTTGTCCACACCCAGCACCCAGGACATGCCAGTGGGGACAGGAAGGAAGGAAAAGGTGATGGGAAAAAGTAAAGGAAGAAGTTAGTGGAGAGGAAAAGGCAAATTAAGCCCTGGCATGAACAAGGCACAAGATAAACAGCTGGAGGCAGGTTATTGGAGCAGTAAAGTGCTTTCTACAAAGCAGGTAAAATTTTGATAAATAAAAATGGCTATCAGAGAGGAGATGGACCTGGAAAATAACAGAAAATGGTTTAAAAGCAATGAAATTTTTAAAAAACCCATCCATTTGCCTTTTCTTCCTTACAGATCCCAAGACTTTGGAGATGCCTCCAACTCACAAGCCCTTC
>NW_008651424.1:28269-30519 GCF_000695815.1 Acanthisitta chloris
CCCTACACCTAGCCAGAAATGTGTTTTTTCCCCTTTTACATATGGGAGACAGGAATTTCTCATGAACCTGCAAGAGCTGCAGGAGACAACACACCAGTGAGGGAACAGCAGGTGCTGGCTGCAGATCCCAGGCATGCAGGGTGGCTCCAAAGGTGCCCCTTTACGAGGGGATCTGGGTGCATCCCAGCTGGCAGCAGCCACAGATGATGCCAGATGAGGAATCTGGCATCACTGGAGATCCTGCCAAGACCCACAGGAAGCATGGAAAGCCACCCCAGCTGCTGTGGGCAGGAGATGCCATGGCACAAGGGACATCCCTTGGGATATCCACAAAGGACAGGACCAGGAAAGTGATTCTGCCCCTGCACTCGGTGCTGGTGAGGCCACACCTTGAATCCTGTGCTCAGTTCTGGGCCCCTCAGGTCAGGAGGAACATTGAGGGGCTGGAGCAGGTCCAGCGTAGAGCAACGAGGCTGGGGAAGGGACTGGAGCACAAGTGCCATGAGGAGATGCTGAGGGAGCTGGGGGTGTTCAGCCGGGAGAAGAGGAGGCTCAGGGGAGACCTTAGCACCCTCTGCAACTCCCTGACAGGAGGTTGGAGTCAGGTGGGGGTTGGTCTCTTCTCCCAGGCAACCAGCAGCAGGACAAGAGGGCACAGACTCAAGCTCTGCCAGGGGAGGGTTAGGTTGGATATTAGGAAGAGATCTTTTCTGGAGAGAGTGCTCAGGCATTGGAATGTGCTGCCCAGGGAGGTGGTGGATTCACCATCCCTGGAGGTTTTCAAGCTGAGACTGGATGTGGCACTTTGTGCCATGGTCTAGTGACCATGGTAGGGTTGGACTTGATGATCTTGGAGGTCTTTTCCAACCTGGTTGGTTCTACGATTCTATGATCCTGCATACAGCCTTGGTAAAGACCACATGGAGAGGGAGAAAAGCTGGGAATCTTGGCTTTCCACCCCAAAAATACATGTCTGGACTGATGACAGTCTCCCTCAGCCTTTCTTTGCTCTGGGGAGGTTGGAGGTGGTATGGGGTTACATGACGTGGCAGTGACAGAGGGCTCAGAGGCACCCAGAGCCACTGAACATCCCTGTTTTTAACAGCACAGCAGGGTCCCATGTCCCCTGGCCCTAAGGGACACCCACCCCAGGGCCAAGCAGCATCCTGTGCTGAGGAGGGACACAGCTCATCACACCCTGCCAGCACAGCAGCACCCTGCACACACAACTGGGGACAAGCCAAGCCTAAAACACTGCAGGAATTAAACCAGAAGAAGCCACACAGATCATCCCTGGGGATTAGGACAGAAAGGTGGGTTGGGAACAGAGGTCCTCAGGGACAGGGGGGGACCTGAGTGGCTCCACAGGGGACCAGGACTCACCGTGAGGCAGGTCAGGTGTCAGGTGAGGCATCATATAGCTGCGGATCAGCTCCCACTCGAAGTCATCGTCCTCCCCCTGGCTGTACTCACACTGGTTTGGGTCACTGTCCTCCTCGAAGGTGCAGCCAGCTGTGGAGAAAGAGACCCATCAGTCCCTGCTGAGACCCTGCAGAGCTGCTGCTCCCTCCCCAGAATTCCCACCAGGATGGTGTGCTGCCCCCTGAAATGTGGGGGGACCCCAGACATCCTCCCCCCTGTGCACTTTTGAGCAAGGGTATGGTCCTGGCTGCTGCCAGGACCTGTTGGTTCCTCCACCAGTGAAACAAGCTGGCAGGTCTCAGCTCCCAGGGAGGTCTCAGCCATGGGAGCAGGATGCAGCTCCCAGGTTTGCTTCCCAGGGGCTGGTCACCAAATAAGGAATTTCTCCCAAGAAACAGGCACTTGACTGCAGTGGTCACACAGAATTCCTGCTTTGAGCCCAGTCCTCTGCCTGCAGCTTGACCTTGGGCTCTTGAGGGTCTGTGGCAGGTTCCAGCCAGGACCTCCAACAACCCATAGCAATCACACCCCTACAAATGCAGCACTGAACCCCCACAGCTGTGGGATGGCACTGCTGAGTCCTTAGATTAGTTAGATGTTATTATATAGTCATCTGTTGGGGTTGTTGTTTGCCCTTTCCAAAGGCAAAAGCCACACACCACCTCTCTGTCCTGCAAGGTGCTCAGCTGAGCATGGAGAAGTGGAATAAATGCCAAGAGGCCACTTGGCCCTATGTGAGATGATGACATGGAGAGAGGCCCTGCATCCAGCCCTTCCATCATCCCACAATCCACCTCCCCCATCCTGCATCCAGCCCCCCATCATCCC
>NW_008651424.1:30702-45204 GCF_000695815.1 Acanthisitta chloris
CACCCTCCACCCACCCCTCCCATCACCCCCCAACCCAGCCCCTCCATCATCCTGCAATCTAGCTACTCTATCCTACATCCAGCCCCCCATCCTGCATCCTGCCCCTCCATCATCCCACTATCCAGCTCCCCCATCCTGCCCCTCCATCATCCCACAATCCAGCCCCTCCATCATCCTGCAGTCTAGCTACTCTATCCTACATCATCCCACAATCCAGCCCCCCCATCCTGCATCCAGCCCCCCATCATCCCACAATCCAGCTCCCCTACCCTGCATCCAGATTCTTCCCCCATCTCACAACCAGCCCCCCAACCATCTCACATTCCATCCCCCTCCACGCTGTATCCAGCCTCCCTCATCACCCTGCATTTACACCCCTCCATCACTCCCCATCATCCCACATCCATCCAACCCTGGAGCTGTGCCCGTGGGGCCGCAGGGGGCTGGTTCATTAACACTGACCCATTGTCCCATTAAACCCAGGCTCCTACAGACCAGGGCAGCAGCTCTAATTACCAAGGGCCCTGGGCTGACAGGGGGGCCCAGGCTGACCAGGGCAGGAGTGTTAGGAAAGCCCTGAGCCAGCGGAATGAACAAAGGCAAATATCCCCTAACGGGCAGCATGAAAGCAGAGCTGGGCCAGGGGATTATTTCTGCTGGTTTTTTCCTATTTTATCCCCAAATTACATCAGTAATTCCCCCACCACCCAGGGATTTGCCATTTAATGGCCTCACTGCTGCCAGCACGGGTTGTGTTTCCCTGTGCTGGAGGATGCTTGGATGCACCACTCAGGCAAACATGAATCCAAACACTAGGAAAAAAAAGCCAATAAGATGCCCAGAAAAATGACAATTCCCAACTCTTTGACACATAAAAACATATTTGCACATAGCAATTTTTCAGAATCTGAAGGGCCTACAAAGGAGCTGGAGAGGGACTGTGTTAGGAACTGCAGTGATAGGACAAGGGGTAATGGGTTCAAACTGAAGGAGGGGAAGTTTAGGTTAGATAGCAGCAGTTTTTCCCTGTGAGGGTGGTGAGACACTGGCACAGGTTGCCCAGGGAGGCTGTGGCTGCCCCAACCCTGGTGGTGTTCAAAGCCAGGTTGGCTAAAGCCTTGAGCAACCTGCCCTGGGGGGAAGTGTCCCTGCCCAGGGCAGGGGAGTGGCACTGGATCATCTCTAAGCTCCATCCCATCCCAACCCCTAAAAATCTCTGATTCTATGATTTGGGCCTTTTCCTCCCCTTTGCACTCATGTTTTAAAGCACGTGGGCACATTCCAGCTCCGTCACCAACTGCTTCTTCCTCTCGGTGCCATAAGAAACTCTTTTTTTTTTTTTTTCTTTTTTCAAAAACCTGAAAGCAAATTCTCTCCTATTCATATGTCTGGAGGCACAGAGACATCACAGCTTGCTCAAAACCCTTCCTGAAATGGAGTGTCTGCCCAGCCCACGTGTGGATGTGCCTCCGCACCACAGACCCCAGAGCTCAGCCCTCGCCACGAGACACGGAGGATTGGAGAGCCTGAAACTTGGCTGCACTTTCTAGCAGGAGGAAGAAAAAAAAAACCACACAAATCTGTCAAAATTTTCCAGGGAGGAAAGAAAATAAAATAAATTTCAAAATAAAACAGTGTCAGAAACTAAGTGCCAAGTGATTTAAAAGAAAAAGAGACCAAGTGTTTCTTTCCAAGATCTGATGAAGTGAAATATTCTGGGAGGTAGAGATTTGTTCTTGGAGGGTTTGTTTTGGGGTTTTTTTTTGGTCTGAGAAACCAGAGAGAAGATGAACAGTGTTGCAGGCTGGCAGAGCCTCATATCCCAGGGAAAAGTGGTTCCTTCACCCCAATAAACTATTCCCAGCAGCTGACAATGCCAGGAGACATGTATCCTCTTCCTCCTCCTCCTGAGCTGCAGCTCTCCACTTGCATCCTGCTGTCATTCCCAGCACAGCCACTGCCACCATCTGATCCCGTGCCTCAGTTTCCCCACTGCTCCACCACCCCATAGCTGGATCCGTGGCCACCCACGAGGCAATGCCCAAGCTCCAGAAGCTCAAAAAGCAATTACAGAGTAGATATTTTCTGGCAGAGGCACAATTGGCCAAGCTGATCCATCTCCCTCCTCGGACAGGTTTATTGCTCTGGCTTTTCCCAGCGTGAACCTTCCCTCCCATCCACAGAGCAAAACCAAGGCAGCTCGACTGGACACTCCATCTCCCCAACAAATTTTTCTGTGATTTGTATACACAGGGAAAAAATCCAAAGGGTTTCACAGAGCCTTGGTTTCCATGAGCTATGGGATGCTTCTGGCACTATCTCTCCCCATCCAAGGACAGCACTGGGGAGAAACTTGACCTCCAGTGCCTTCTCCCTCCCCATCACAAAATTAAGGGCATAAAAATTAACACCTGAGCAATTAAATGCCAACAGCTCATCTCCAGACTGGGTGGCTGGGGGTGTTTCAGCAGCTGTGGAAAGTCAGAGAGGGGAAAGCCAGAGCAGTTTGCAAAATATTAAGGTTTTGTCAAAATGTTTGGAAGGAGAACAAGGAGCTTGCAGCTTGCAATAGGAGGGGTACACCCCATCCCAGGGGCAGCAGGACAGGGGCTGTGGGAGCTGGATGGATGGATACACCCTAAAAACCACCAGGCAGAGACAAGGAGCCCCCAGTTGCCTGTGCTGGCTCAAGGCCAGGGTGACAGCAGCTCCGGGCAGAGAGGTGAAGGCAGCGAGCGCAGGAGGTGTGAGCTGAACACAGCGGCTAAAAATACTGCAGGGAGGTGGTGGCCTGCTCAAGGGGGTGTGATGTGTCCAAGATAAAGTCTGAACACCCCGAGGTTGCCTAAAAATTCCCCAAAACAGAGTCTGTCCCCAATCTATGACAAACACCTTGTGCCAAGGACGAAATGTACCCGGTTAGACACCCCAAACAAAACTCCCGTGGCACCACAGCGTGGCCAGGTGGAAGGGAGGAGAGGGATTAGTGCCAGCATGGGGGTTAAACACCAGATGGACCAAAATGTTCAAAACAGAAAGAAGAAAGAGGTGGTTTAAGGGATTTGTCAGGGAGGTGGGTGTCAGCACTGCTCAGCCTCCTCCCTCAGTCCTGCAGCATCCCCACTCCAGGTACCATCTCCATGGCACCACCACGTGCCCAAGGGAGCAAGGACCAAGCACTAACATGGGGTTAAACACCAGGTGAAGCAAAATTATTTGATAAGAAAGCAAAAAACAGGTGGCTTGAGGGGTTTGTCAAGGAGCTTGGTAAGCAGTGCAGCTCAGCATTCCCTCCAGTACCAGCCAGCATCCCTCCCAGTACCACTGCAGCCCCAGGCCATACCCAGGCAGAGAAGAGCAGAGATGTGAGCACCCACGTGAGGGTTAAACACCAGATGGGCTAAATTTTCTTTAAAAGAAAGAAAAAAAAGATGTGGCTTAATAGATTCACCAGGGAGAAGGATCCTGCTGCCACTCAGCATCCCTTGGGAACCACTGCCACCCAGCCACCCCCTCCACGGGGATGGAGAGGAGGAAAGCCAAGGAGGGGAGGGATGAGGGATTCACAAAGAAGAAGGAGGAAAAAGAAAGACCAAACAGCCAAGTACAAAGGACAGCATCTAATTAATTCTCTGTGGCCACCAAGGAACGTGGCCGCGTGCCCACAGCCCACCCCGCGCTCTTTCATCCGCAGAGTCGACGCTCCTCTCGCTTCAAAGTTAATTACACACTTAAACCTTTTCTGTTTAACCTCCTGCACCGTGGGACATGCTCCACGGGCTTCTCTTTTCTTTTACTGAGCAGCCTTGAAAAGGCTCCTGCACCAAAGGGCAGCTCAGCACCATCCGTGATGGGATTGCAGCCAGGAATGATCTGGGATGGGATTGCAGCTCCCACACCCCAGGAGGGCAACGACATCACCCAGACCCAGTGGGGCATGGGCTGATGGGGATCTTACACCAATACCAGACCAAAAATGGGACAGGCTTTGTAAAAACTGGGGTTATACCTAAACTTTAGCAAGTGCAGCCTCCCCAGAGCTATGGAATAGGGGCAGGCACCCAGGACTCCCAGTCACAGAATGATTAAGGTTGGAAAAGAACCTCTGAGACCATTGGGTTCAATCTGGGACCCAACACCACCATGTCAACTAGACCAGAGCACCAAGTGCCACATCCAGTCTTGCCTTAAGCACCTCCAGGGATGGTGACTCCACCACCTCCCTGGGCAGCACATTCCAGTGTCAAATCACCCTTTCTGGGAAGAAATTTTTGCAATAACCAACATAGTCCTGATGGTAAAAAGCTCATTTTGATTCCATCTTGGCTTAGCCAGGACTGGATTAGTCCCACAGTCATCTCTGGGGTGTAGCATCTCTGGGGCACAAGCCACAGCATACCCTGGCACATGGCACAGGCACCAGCCAGGGATGCTAACACTTTTTGGAGTCAAGATAAATTCTTCATCCTTGGCCTTTTCCAGCAGCTCATCCAGCCCTACATCCCAGGTAATTATCAGAAGGATTGGGGTACCCACAGGACACAACACACATCACCTCAGCAGCCAAGTGATTCCATGCAAACACCCCACAGAGCAAAACAGGTGATGCTTCACACACTGAGACATGGCAGGGTGTGAGCAGAGCTTCTCTGTCACCCAAATCCAGAGTTTTCACTACTTTCTGGGAGCAGGGATGGAGCTGGAGGCCACACAGCCCCAGACCATCACACCCAAGATCTCTTAAACACACGAGGAAGATGCTCATTTCTGCACCAAGGGATGAAGCTCTTTGCACAGGATAAATTATCAGTGTACTGCTGCAACTGGGGAAACTGAGGCAGGAGGTAATTTGGTGATGTCCCACACCAGCAGCAGCCTGGCACCATCTCCTAGGGATAACAGAAATCCCAGGGAGCCACGGTTTGCTGGGCTGCAGCAGCTCAGCCCCAGCGGATGCCCACGAGGTGCCATCCCTTCCCCAGCACCCCCTGGGAGCAGAGCCAGCCTCCCACCTTCAGCTCCCAGCTGCTATTTAAAGGTGATTTCCTTGGCACACTCCTACAGGAACGTGCCCTGGGAAAGGAAACACTGGGAGCTGCTTTCCTCCAGGCGCTGGCAGACACGGGGGACAGGGAACACATACTGCAACTCAGCTAAAATTAGCTACACTTCTCACCCAGCGACATCTCGTACGCACCACTCCGCAGGCTCCAGGCTGAGGGTAAGGGATATGGGATCAGAATCCCCATTTCCATCTGGGGGAGGCTCAGACTCCCCAGAAGGATGATGCTGCCAGGGGTCTGGGACTTGTTTTGGCACTGAGGAATCCAGCACAGTGTGAAAAACCAGACACAGAGCGGGTCCTGTGCCACAACACCTCGACATGTTGAGATTCAGATTGGATGTTAGGAGAAATGTTTGCCTTGTTGGGGTGTTCAAGCACTGGGATATTGCCCAGGGAGGTGGTGGAGTCACCATCACTAGAAGTGTTGAAGAGGCATCTGGATGTGGTTTAAGGTTTAGGGGTTACAGCAGTGACAGGTTAATGGTTGGACTCGATGACCTTGGAGGTGTCTCCAACCTTGATGATTCTATGAACACCTCACACCAACAGGGACCTCCACCACACAGGGCACCCTCAACAGCTCCATGGCCAAGCCCAAACACCTCAAGATTTCAGCCTCAGCAACAGGAAAACCTCTTTTAATCCAGGCAAAATGGAGCCAAGTCCCTCCTTAGCTGCACTTTGCACACTCAAAGACCTAAAGCAGAAGCACAACAAGGACCTGGAAGCGTTTTCATGCCTTACACACACCAGAGATGAGGACAAACCCCTTCCTTCCTCCTCTTTTCCCCAACTTCTGCCAAACAGAAACATTTAAAATAATATTACTGATTTCTCAGCCCAAATAAAAGCTGATTAGGAGAATATGGAAAGCAGCACCATTAAAATTCTCACCAGTAGTTTGTTTTGGTTCTCCAAATCATTTTAAATATTGTATTTAATAGAAAAATAATTTGCTCAGCTGTAAGAAACATCAATTTGCAACTTGAAGCCTTGTATATTAGCCAAAGAAGCTAATGTGTAAACATTAGCAGCTCCAGGAACGCGTGGGGTTTGGCCAATGCAATTCCAGGGAGAACTGCAGCCAGATATTAAGACTGAGGATTTGCATAATAAGTCACTTATGCCTGATAACCTCAGTGTTTGGAAAGCACAGGACTAGGAGAACAATATCCATCTGCCAGCAACTACAGGAGACATAAATCTCCTTTTTCCCTTTCTTTGTTTTTTGGTTTTTTTGACTGTTAAAACTCTTTACAGTTTTTACCTGAAGTCTCCATGGAGGTGTCAAATCTCTCACAACAAGTACCCAGTCCCAGCAGCCTCCAAGAGACTCCAGGGATGGGGAGAATTGGGACATCTGGATTCAATACAGGCATCCCAAAGCAAACACAAGTGGGAAAACACAACTCCAAAGGTTTGCAATGCCACAGGGATGGCTTGTGCTCAGGCAAGGACCAGGCTCACCTGTGCAGCACCTTATGGTGAAGATGTATTTCAAAGCAAAAGGGGAATAATTAATCTTGCCAAAGTCCTTCCTTGGGACACATCCAGCTTCCAAATGGAGCTCCTCTTCCCTCCCTCCCACCCCACAAAGCAACTCGGGGCAGGGGGGGATCAGCATTGCTAGGACTGAGGTGCTACATCACCCCAATGCAGATGCCACCAGGAATGCACCTCCCTGGCTGTTCTGCAGTGATGCTGTGGGGCACAAACCAAGAGGTTTTGGCCCCACAGCTGGAGAGGACACATGAATTTAACACCCTATCCAAGCACTGCTCCTGCAGAGCACCTGGATGCAGCCAGCACTGCTCCTGGGGGAAGCACCAGCATCACTCTGTTCCTATCCCCAGCTCAGGAGAGGTCCTGCAACACAAAACACCCTCAAGCTCCACAGCCAAGAGGCCACTAACCCACAACACAATAATGAAGCTGCTTTAATAATGAACCATCACTTAATTAACATTGTCAGGGCTGCCTCTTCGGCTCCATGGGAAGGAAAACAAGGAGGCTTTGGAAACCTCCATCCTGCCGTTATTGATCGCTCACTGTGCAATTACAGCTCACAGGCTATGGAGCTGTGGCACCTTGGGGGGGAAATTAAAACAAAAAGGGGGGGGAAGTTTTCCCTAGCTCCTTTATTACCATCAGATCCCCAAGTCCCTGCTGAGGGCTATCCCATCCCACATGCCCACGGACCCAGAAGAGACAGGAGTGAGAGCCCTGAGGGTGATAATGCTTTCAGGGAATGCCTGAGGACATGGATGTTCCCTTGGCAAGAGTTCAGGCAGCTGCCCCAGGATGCAGCACCACCACAGTTCCCCAACACCAGCTGCAGAAACCATGGGAAAAGACCAAGTTTTCCAAACCAACCCCATTCTGCAGGGGATAAAACCAAGGGAAACCCTCAGACTCCCATCCCACTGCAGTGATGGATGCAGGAGCGCAGTGCCAGTGGGCTAATCCTCTGTGATGGAGCATGTGCCAGCGCTGGGAGGGCCTCAGGAGGCAGCTCAGAGGGTTATTTATGGCCTTTCAGGGCAGAGAACAGAGCCACTTGCATTGCTGAAGAGCCCTCAGCCAGCAAAGCAGAGCCACACAGCCCCACCGTGCCCAACATCCCCTCCCAGCCCTGGTGGGAATAAAGGTGGGAGGCAAAGGAGCAGGGAGGAAGGTTGGGGCAGAGCAGAAGCATGTCTAAGTGCAAACACAAAATCCAGGTCGACATCCTCCTCCTCCTCCTTCCGTTGCAGCAGAAGAGCCAGGAAAAGCCATGTGGGCAGACTGACACCGAGGTTGGAAGGTGGTGACGCGGCTGACGTGGGCACATCAATCACTCCTGCGCCTGACTGCCAGCACCAGGGGCTCTGCTGAAACCTCTGAAAAAAATGCTGGGAGGGTAAAAGCACTGGCAGAGGTCCTCGTGGGGGGGATAAAAAACAGCCCCATGGGCCTGTCACAGGTCTGGGGAGTCTGCTGGAGCAAGCCAGACACCCTCCAGCCAGGCAAAGTGGCTAATTGAGCCCAAAAAAAAAAAACCATCACCAAGCACATTTTCACCAGTCCCAGCACTGACTTGGGCATCCAACCATCCCTGAGGCTAGAATTAAAACAAGCAGCTCCATCAAACTCATCTCACCAGCATCCCAGTGTCACCCAGTGCTCCCAAGAGGTTAAAACCTCTTTTAACCAGGCAGATAATGTCCTCAGGTCCCTGAGTGCAGCCACTCACCCAGACATTAGGTATAAAAGCAGCCCCACTCAGGGACAGCACGTCATACATCCAGAGTGGCAGGAGGCTGCAGATGCCTTTCCTCAGCAGCTTTATTTATTTTATTTATTGCCTTTAATACCTCCCTCCATCGCTGCCGGCAGTGGCGGCTGCACAGCCAGGTTTGCTTTGCAAATGCTCAAGGAAAACAAACAATCAAATTTCCCTTTACTCTGGAAAGCTGTTCAAAGTCCATCCCCACCCTTTTTATTTTCATAGGCCCTCTAAAAACCCAGCTGAGACCCAGGCAGGGCCCTACTCCAGCTCTAAGGGGGAACAGGCAGGAGCACTGGGCAGGGATGTCACTGTGGTGCCACACTGCTGAGGCCTGGCAGACTCACTGCATGGAATCTCTGGTCACACAGAATGAACTTGTGACCAACAACCAGTGCACGATGGACTCAGGGACAGCACTGGCAGCTAAGAGGGCTGTAGGGTCCATCCATCCCTCCAGACTCCTTCCTTCCCTCCCCACTGGTTGCTCCCACACAGGGAGCTGCTCCTTGTTCCCACTACAGCATCTCAAACCCCACACCTTCCTTCTCCCTGTCTCCAGCCATGCAGGGGATGCAGAGCCCTCTCTGTGAGCCTGGAGACCCTTCCAAGGCTGGAATTTGGGCAAGCACCCACAGAGCACTCCCACAGAAAGGCTCAAGACCCTCCACCCATCACCACAGAAAGGAAAACTACTGTCGAGCAGTGCACAAGGGCAGGGGGGCTCAGTCCCCTAAAATCACCCCCACCACAGATCTCACTCCTCTAACAACCCTCACTGCCACCACTCCACCATTTCAGACACACAAAGGCTCATTCCTGGTACTTCTTTTCCCAGCTGTGGATTTTTTCCCCTTGCCCCTGCAGACCAGGATGCAATGACTGCCTCCCTCCCAGCACAAAGATCTCCCACCCTCCCATCCCACAGCCACCCACAACAAGGTGGTCCCACTAGACCCCCAGGCCCAGGCAAGACCCCCTTGGGTCCCCACTTTGCAGCCTTGGCTCTGGGCAGACAGTTTGACCAAGGCACTGTGCCCCCACCATGTCCCCATCCCTATTCCCATGGTGGGGCTGAGCTGCAGCATCCTCACCCCATTCCAGCAAAAACTCTGGGATTACACTAATTATGCAGCAATAACCAAGGAGAAAAGACCCTGCAGTGCTGAAAGTGCATACAGCAACCCATGAGCACCCTGTAACACCTTGCACAGCACCTTGCACCCCCTCCCTGCACACATCCTGCCCCAGACAGGTCCCAGCTCCCATCCCTGACCAGCTGCAGCCTCCAGACCTCCCATCCCATGGGAAAGAAGGCAGGAGATGGCCCCTGCATGGAGCACTGCTGTTCAGAGCCAGGCACAGTGAGCAGCAGCTCCCCAGACAGGAGCCTGGGTGAGAGACTAAATAAAAAGTTCAGCTAATATAAAGAGAAATAGCCCAACGTGGAGATGTGCTGCTTTGGTTTAATATTGTTATAATCCAGGCAAAGCAGGTTGGTTGCTGGCTGCAGAAAATCAATGGGATATTATCACTCAGCAGACAGATGAAAATACAGTAAAAATAGGAAGAAATAATAACAGAAATTGGAGAGTTCTTGGAAACAGCCCCAGAAGGGCAGTGGCCAAACCTTGCACCACATCCCTGTCCCCACAGGGAGAGGGCAGAACCTGCCCTGGCACTGGGGACCTTCCAGAGTCACTCCCAAGCTGCTCCTTCCCCAAAAACACACTGGAAAGCTCCATAGCCACCTCCACCAGGTGCAGAGACAGGTGCCTCATTGCCACTAAAACCACAGAACCAGATGTCCCAGCTGGGACTTTGAGGTGCCTGGGGGTGACCAGGGATCATCCATCTCCGCTAATTCAATTAACCAAATTTCAGCACCTAGTAATTAAATAAAGAGCATTTATGCTGCTAATCACCCAGGGTGCCAACATGCCTCTGCTGACAGGCAGGGATGAGGAACTTTGCATGATCCAGAGGCTGCTACTCGAGGGTCTGTGGGATTGCCCTGTGACAAGTCCTTGTCCCCACGGATGGGCTGCCAGCAGCAGGGAAGGACTTCAGAGTCCTTCAGAGGAGACACCATCCTGGGGTGGATCTGCCTAGATTTCCTGCTCAGGTTTGAAAATTGCTGCTATTGAACCCTCCACCACCAGAGCATGGGACAGAGAGGGAGCTGCATCTCAAGGAGCCCTGCAGAGCATCCCAAAACCACAGCAGCTCCATGGACACCTCCAAATCCATCTAAGCAAGGAAATGCAGTTTGCCAGAGTCCATCCCTCCACCTGCCTTTGCATCCACAAATGAGTGGCCTTGATGCTCCATCCCCTTCAACCCATTGGAGAAAAAGCCATTTCCACCATCTCCTGACCCCTCAGGCAGTGCCCCAAAGATGAGCTCCCCACACTGGGGGGGCAACTGGGCTGCAGCAAGAAAGTCACCTCCTCTTCCACACTGGCCACTGCTTGTCTCTGGGTGATATCCTGCTCCAGGTGACCTATCCAGCAGCTGAGGGTCCTGTTGAGGGGTGAAGCACACTGCACCAGAGTCACTGTGCTCCTCCACTAATTGGGCTAATTAGGCTGAAGGTCTCCAGCATGAAGCAGCACACAACAAACGCCCAGGGGCTGCCACGGCTGTCTCCACACAGTCATCTGCAGGCACCAAGCACAGCCATGGGGACAGTGGCCTTGTTAAGACACATCAGGTCATCAGTGTCCCCCCTGTCCCCTCATCCTGTCCTGGGAGAGCTCAGAGCATCTCCAGTCGCAGCATCCTGGCCACAACCCTGATTAGTTTAACGATGTCAAGAAAGGTTGGATCACACAGGGAGTCCAGGGAGCTGGAGCAGTTCACTGGATTATTTAGGACTCCCCAGTCCAAGGGGGTCCCCAGCCCGTGGTGGGTGCTGCACCAGGGCACAGCATAGCACCCAGCACAGCCCCAGAGCAGGAAGGATGGACCCTCTGCCAGCCCTGGGCAGCCAGGGAGGGCTGCAGTCACAGGGGCTGTGCCAGCACAGCCACCCTGTCACAGGCAGTTTGCCAGAATTTTTCAAGCCAAACAACAAAAAAACCAAATAAAACCCCAACAAAAAAGAGTGTACGACAAAAATATTCAGGAAGCTGCTCCGGCTGCAACACACTTCCACCCCCCAGCTGCAATGCAATGCTCTGCCTCCCACTGCATCCCCACCAGGGATGGGGAGGCTATTCTCAGCCCCTGGTCAGGGCCCACCCCTGGGTGGGCAGAGGGTCCCCACTCCCCCAGCAGCAATGAGACTGCCCAAAGCCACACACACACTGAGCTGGGGCCACCAAACCCACCGGAGGATGCTGTGGGGGTAAGCCAGGTGCCCAGAGGGGTGCCAAGCATCCACCAGCCCTCCTCCAGCTCCTGTTTCCTCAACATCTGGAGTACTTCGGGAGGCAAAATGGTCAGGAAATGACAAATTGATGCCCAAAGACAGTCATGAGGCTCCTTCCAGCTGTGAATCTGTCATACACAGTGCAGGGGTTACACGCCAGGACCCCACGGAACCCTAAACTGTAGGAGCATCACCTTCACTGCACTCCCATTGCAGCTCAGCCTCCACATCAGAGCAAAGCATCCCAAACCCCAGAGACTCTGTGAGAACAGCCCTAACCCTCCTCTGCACCCCAGAGCAAAGGAGGAGCAGAGGGAAAGGGAGTACCCCAATGGCCAGGCATCCTCCAGGAACAGCCCCCACACCTCCCTGCATCCCAAAGCATAGGGGGGAAAAGAGAAAAGGGGAAGCTTTGGTCTCCTGCTCCTGCAGTGAGCAGAGCACTAGCACCCACATTTGGGCTCTGGCAGAAGCACCCAAAGACAGGCAACAAGGATAGCTCCATCCTGGCTTGCCATGATCCACACTTGGATTCATTCTCCAGGTGGAAAAAATAGGGGTGTAAAACCTAAGCCTCTGTAGGTTTCCCACGGGTATGTCCCCAATCAGTGCCCAGGCAGGTGCTGCAAACTGGGGCTGTGACAGCCAGGCAGGACCTGGAACAGCAGGGAAACAGCCAGGGAAGGAGCTGGAGCCAGAGAAGGAGCTGGAGCCAACCGACCGCCCAGCAAGCAGGAACAACATTCCTGATTTAAATAAATAAATAACTGCAATAAGAGCCCCAAAGTGTGAGGCTCCCCGTGCTGGCAGCATGAGGAGGACGAGGCTGCCCTACAGGCTCTTCTGCCTTTGCTTTCCAGCAGCTGGAGCAGAGCTGGACTTTGGCTTTTGATCCAGGCAGAGAGTGTAGAAGCTGCTCCCAGGGCCAGGAAAGCAAACAGCTCAGGGAACACCCAGGAAAGTCCCTGTGGCACCTGCCAGCTCCACAGCCCTCCTATTTCTCCCCAGACTGTCCTTCACCCGGGGAGAAGGAGCAGGTCCCACGTTCCTAGGACAGGAAATCAGGCTGTCACTCCCTCTTCCCCACCCCATCACCCACCCAGATCCATCCCAGCACAGGGAAAAG
Organism: Acanthisitta chloris; assembly: GCF_000695815.1. NCBI lineage: Eukaryota > Metazoa > Chordata > Aves > Passeriformes > Acanthisittidae > Acanthisitta > Acanthisitta chloris. The sequence continues at coordinate 43,532 of NW_008651424.1, forward strand.
CAGCAGCAGCAGCTCCTGCCAGGCCACCTGCAGCGGAAAGGAAAAGCTCCATCTCCAGGACTTATTTATTTTAAGGCTGCCAACGAGGAGGCAATTAGCTCCGGGGGATTAATTGTTGGGAATCCTCCTTGTCCAGAGGGGAAAGCCTCAGTTTCACCAAGTACAAGGTGGGGGTCTCCAGGCTGGAATGGCAGAGCAGGAAAACTGCAAAGCAAATCCTAAGCTGCCATGGGGGAGAAGAGGTTTGGGAATCTTGACATTTAATCATGCAGTAACTAAAGGTTCCCAGACATGTCTAATAAGACAATTATAGTGTATGTTAATAATAGATTATTAAAAAGCTTATTTATGGAGGTTTAAGCAGGCAGATGGCAGGGCCATGTCGATAAGGCTCTCCAGAGCCAGTGCTACCTCCCAGTTCCGAGCAGGCAGCAGGGATTTGCCTTCCTCTGCCTCCAGCCCCTCGTGCTTAACCCTCACACGACTGCCAAACACAAAGCAGCAAATCCCAGCCAGGAGAGGATTTTTTTCTGCAGTGTTCTGGGGGGCTCTAAGCTCTCAGCCCCTCTGCAGAGCAAGGATGGGATGATGAAATGATGGAAAAGCTCCATCCCGGGTGCAGTCAGGGGAAAAGCCAACATCAACAGGCAGCAGAGAGCTTGTCATGGCCAGGGCAGGGGTTAAAGCCACCAACAAGCACCTGCCGTGGTTTTCCAGGAGGTGTCCCTGCTTGTCCGGGGTGAAGGGGGGGCTGATCCTGCAGGGGATTTGCTCTGGGAAAGCTCCCAGGGAAGCTGGAATAGGGCTGGTTTGTCTTAGTTTGGATAACAAAGGGAAAAATGTGCAGTGCGGGCCAGGAGGTGACTCACCAGCATCCCTGTTCCCGAGGCCAGGGCAGGTCCAGGCACCCAGAGGAAAAACATGGGAGTTTTGGAACGAGGAAAAAAAGGGTAAAAATGAAGCAACTGCAAGTCTTGCTGGGGAGAAAAACAGGCATTGCCAGCCTCCTCCGTGGAGCTGTGGATACGGAGCCAGAGGGACAGGTCCATCCAGGAGCATCAGCATCACTTGGAGCCTCCCTAAATTTTGCTTCACCCTCACAGATGGCACAAATCCACCACACTCCAGTGTCCCCTCAGCACACAGTGGAGAACCCAAGGGCTTGGGAGCTGAAAACCTCTGCCCTGGGCACACTTGAGCACGTCAACAGGATTTTCCAGAGCATCCCGACACAGAAGCCTGAGGGGTGTTTGTGCTGTCTGGGCGCTCTGGGAAAGGGCATGGCACTCCCAGGGCATTAAAAACACACACGTAGGAGCAAGCAAGAGAAAAGAGCCTCTTCCCTGGCACGGCAGAACAGGCACGAATTTAAAAAAAAATCCAAGCCTGAAACAAGCTGACAAGGAAAATGTAATGTGCTCGCACATTTTATGTGCTTGGAGAAGGCGGAGTGGGGAGGAAAAAAACTGCCTTGGCATGGGAGAGCCCCTGGACAGGCAGGTGCAGGGAAATAAACATCGGGAAAAGCGCTGGGAGAGCAGGATCAGGCACCTGAGCATAGGGAGAGGACGGGCACAGCGATCCTGTCCCTGCGGTACCCAGACCCGCAGCCGGGGCACAGCATCCTCCTCCCGCTCCTCCCAGCATCCCCCCCCGAGACGCCGAGGATAACG
>NW_008651424.1:45365-45702 GCF_000695815.1 Acanthisitta chloris
CGTCTGCTGGGCTTTTCCCATTCACTGAACCGAAACAACCCCGCCGCGTCGGGGTCAGGGGCACCCGTGCCACCTCCTGCCAGCGCTGCCCCGGGGGAGGGGGAGGAGGGTGACAGGACCCTCGGGGGGTCCCAGCCCTCCTGTCCCATCCCCACAACCAGCACCCACCTCCCCAGCTGCCCCCAGTCCAGTCCCAGTGCCGCTGGAGACGCTCGCTGGGAATCCCAACCTCCGAAGTGGAAGCTGCTGCAAAGCTAAGTATTATTTTATTTGCTTCATTGCTGCTAACCAAGTCCAACCCTAAGCGCAAATCGCTTCTGCATTAATTATGGCAGGG
>NW_008651424.1:45737-47275 GCF_000695815.1 Acanthisitta chloris
TCCCCACTGCTGGAAAACAGCCTGGAAGCATTGGGGAGGGGACACACAGGCTGAGAGACCTCTGGGAAGCAGCTCCTGGCTGAAGTTTCGGGGTGCAATACAGAGGAGCAGAGCTGTGCTCTGTCATAGAGGCATTCAGGTTGTTAAAGCTCTGTAAGATGACCGAGTCCAGTGTTCCCCAGCACTGCCAAAGCCACCAAGTCCCCAAGTGAACATCCAACCTTTCTTAGCAGCGGAGGCAGAAGGAGAAGGGAAAGAACTCAGACTGCACAACCCACTGCCCCGTGGCCCTGCGAGCCAGACTGCTCCTTACCACAGCCTCCCAGCAAGGAAAGGCTCCGTGTGTGACTGCAAGGAGCCCAGCGAGGACAGACTGGACTGGCAAACCGCCCCAGTGACACTCCCAGGTCCCTGTCACAGCCCCTGGATCACACGGTTTGGAGAGTCAGCAAGTGCCTTCCAACACCACCCTGGATCCCTCCATGACAAGCACTGCTCAGTTCTTAATGAACTGAGTTCTTAATGAATAAAGTTTGCCCGATGCAGAAAAGAGCAAAGAGCACCTGAGCCTGGGGAAAAGCTGCATCCAGGGCTCTCCATTTCCTCCTTGGACACAGGCAAACTATGCCTCAGTTTCCCTACCTGTAGAGGGGACCACCCCAAGCCCCACAAAAAAACCCACCCATCTTCTCAAAATCCCCACTGAGACAAGCAGCTAGTGCTCCCCGTGACCAGTTTCGGGGTCTCCAGTCACCCCAGAGCACGTGCAAATGGTTTAAATGTTTCTACCATCCCTGCCCGTTGTGCAGCTCCAGCCCCGCAGGGATGAATCAAGCAACATCCCCCAGTCAGCCGAGACACGTCGGCAGCAGCAAACACCGGAGGCAGGTAAAAAGCAACCTGCAAAGGAGCCGGGGGGGCTGGAAGCAGCCCCCTCGCCTCCAGCTGGATCCAGTCCCTTCGGCTCCACCGGGGAGCTCTGCATCTTCCAGGAGAAGGTTGGAATAAACACGCTCCTGATTTACACCGGGAGTGAGCTCGATCCTGTTGATGCTATCATTGATCTCCCAGGGAATAGAGCCCACAGAGCAAAAACGGGTTGCTTGGGAGAGGGAAGCTCCCCACAAAGCCCCTCCAAGCCCAAATGTGTCCCCAAGCACTGCCCCTCCAGCCCCTCGCAGGCTGCGGCAGCTCAGCCCTGGAAGTCAGCAGGGAAACATCCCCAGGACTGGGGAGCAGCAAGAGCATGGTTTCATTGAGATGATGATCCTCTGCCAGAGCACCGAGCTGTGTGCCTCAGTTTCCCCAGCGCCTCTCTACTCTGCCCTGGAGCTCAGAGAAGCAGCTCCAGCGCACAACTCCTCCTTAAAACATAAACCCATTCCCTCCCCATCTCTCCCACCCTGCAGGAGTCTCAGCAGCTTTGTATTCCCCCCCAATCCATTGGTGTATCCATCTCCCCCATCCATCTGTGTATCCATCCCCCGCCGCACGGGTCAGACGTCTCTTGTTTTCTGCTGATGGGTATCACTATTTAT
>NW_008651424.1:47353-47555 GCF_000695815.1 Acanthisitta chloris
CTGCGTACAGGTGAGCCGCTTGGATTTAAAGGCGAAAAAAGCTAAGCAACTCAGCAAAAACATCCCCCAGGAGGGAGGGGAGGCAGCTCGGGGACCCCTCGGAGCGAAGCAGCCTCAGTTTCCCCGCACAGAGCCGCAGATTCCCGCAGCGCCCAGCGGGATCGGCAGCGCTCGGTCCCTCCGCACCGTCCCGGGGGGATGC
>NW_008651425.1:0-8837 GCF_000695815.1 Acanthisitta chloris
CACCAGCCTCGTTGTCTTCTCTGGACCATATGATTCTATGATTCTGGCCACTGCTGCCCAGCAAGAGCAAGAGAAAAACATACCTTAAATCTACCTGCTTAAATGTACTGCTCTTTTAATATTGTTTCTGCTTTCAGTGTGTACATTTCCTCTGAAGGTTTATTTTATTTGAAGGTGACGACTTGTGAGCCAGCTTGGAAATGCTGAACTGCTGGAGAAAAGCAGCCTGTGACTTAGCTCCTGGGTAAACATGGACTCTGGGGTGCAAGTTTGTACCCAGTGGGTTAACACTGGTTTTCCAGTTGTCCTACTAAAAGTATTGGCTTAGTGTGTTAAAGGGAAGCATGCGATTAACTTGTGTGGAAGGTTGTGTGAAACAAGAAGTGGTTATCACAGACATGAGTAATGGCATTACTGTCACTGTATGTTTGACTCCTTTAGCCAGCAGAAATGCAGCAATGTAAGGGCCAGAACAACTTCCCCAGGGCTACCCTGATCAGATCCTGTCAGTTCAGGATTGAGGATATCCTTCAGTTGTGTAAATCCAGGAAGTCCTTCAAGGTTACAAACCAGACAGACCAGTCTGGCTCAGAAAGGGGGATTTAGACAGGTGTCCCTTATGGTAAACTCTCTCATACTTCATGAACAGTTATTGTTCTGTATGCATCATTCATTCTTAAATAGGCATTTCTGCCTAGTATTTTAAAGGCCTGATATGTTTTCTTAAAACAGCACTACAGAGATGGATTTTACCCTTCTCTCAAAAAAGGTAGGAAAGGTTAAAGCACAACAGTGTGAACAAGCATATTTATTAGGAGAACCCTAAGCAGCTGCTCTCCCTGCCCTGTGCAAGGGCTGTTTTGAGGGAAGGAGGTGATCTCTTCTTGGTTTGCAGGGAGTTGCTGCAGCTGGAGTGTTCCTGATGGGTTTGATGAGTGTTTCCAATCACCTAGACCCATGGAACCAGCTCTAGATTTGAAGTAGCTAAACCCAAGCCCAGTAGTGTCTGTGGCACTCCAGTAATTTGTGCTTCTGAGCAGCACCAGTGACTGGTATGTGTTTTGTTCTGCACTGAGGCATTGGTCAGCACCAATGTGCAGCTCCCTTCCTCCAACAATTACTGCTGTAGCTATCCACACAGGGATAGCAGGAATACAGTTTAGTTCAAGTGATATGCTGCAAATACACAGCTTTAGTACATCTTCTAACGTTCAAATTGATAACAGCCTTTTATATGGTTCATGGATTGGAGCTCAGAGCTTAACAAAAGTGGATGTTGCTACATGGCAGACAAGCAGTGATGCTCCTGTTTCTGTCTGTCTGGCAGCATGTTTATCTTAGAATCATAGAATCGTCAAGGCTGGAGGAGATCTCTAAGATCACTGAGTCCAACCATTAACCTGCCTCTGCTGGAACCCCTAAACCATATCCTCCAGCGTCAGATCCAGACACGTCTTAAACACTTCCAGGGATGGTGACTCCACCACCTCCCTGGGCAATCTATTCCAGTGGCTGAACACCCTGACAGGGAAAAAAAATTTCCTAACATCTAATCTGACTTTCCCTGTCTCAGCTCAAGGCCATTCCCTCTAGTCCTGTCAGCCATGGCAGACATCCCCCACCTCTCTACAGCCCCGTCAGATAGTCCTGCAGATGTCAGAGAACTTTCCAAACTTTACATATTTATAGGATGTCTTGTGTTATCCCCACCCTGTGTCTAGAGACACTGAGAGCAGATGGGGTAAGTCACTGACCCAATTGATGTATTTTGCTTTTTTCACTCAGTACTTGATCTGGGTGTATCTCGATAGCCAGCAGGCCCTAAACTAGCCAGAGGTCAGATAGTCCTGCAGATGTCAGAGAACTTTCCAAACTTTACATATTTATAGGATGTCTTGTGTTATCCCCACCCTGTGTCTAGAGACACTGAGAGCAGATGGGGTAAGTCACTGACCCAATTGATGTATTTTGCTTTTTTCACTCAGTACTTGATCTGGGTGTATCTCGATAGCCAGCAGGCCCTAAACTAGCCAGAGCCATCCATGGAGCTTTGCATGTAGTTACCATTAACCTGTTGCTGGCAGAGCAGTGTGATTTTCTGTGATGGAGAGAGAACTCAGGTCTTCAGAAACTGATGTGTATGCTGGTTCAACTAATGTCTAATGAAAAGCTGTAAGTTAATTTACTGTACTTGACTTTTGGAATAGTAACTTGAAAGTTAACTTGTGCAAACCAATAAAACAAGAGGTAATGGGCAAAAACTGATGCACAGGAAGTTCCACCTGGATATGAGGAAGAACTTTTTTACTGTGCAGTCACTGAGCACTGAACTGATTGCCCAGAGAGGTTGAGGATTCTCCCTCACTGATGCTATTCAAGAACCATCTGGACACAATCCTGAGCCATGTGCTCTGGGGTGGCCCTGCTGGAGCAGGGAGGTTGGACCAGATGAATCACTGTGATCCCTTCCAACCTAACTGATTCTGTGAAAACCGAGGTTTGTTTGTGTCTTCTCCTCCTCCAGGCTGTGCTGAATGTATCTGTCACCTTTTGTTCCAGGTGCAGAGCATGGAGAATGATGAACTTCCGCCAGAGGATGGGCTGGATTGGTGTGGGGCTGTACTTGCTAGCGAGCGCTGCAGCTTTCTATTACGTCTTTGAAATCAACGAGACTTACAACAAACTAGCACTGGAGCACATTCAGCAACACCCCAAGGAGCCACAGGAAGGAACCACATGGACGCACTCCCTAAAAGTACGACTGCTCTCCTTGCCTTTTTGGCTGTGGACTATAATATTTTTAATACCATATTTACAGATGTTCTTGTTCCTCTATTCCTGTACGAGAGCTGACCCCAAAACTGTCGGGTATTGCATCATTCCTATCTGCTTGGCTGTTATTTGCAATCGTCATCAAACATTTGTGAAGGCCTCTAATCAGATCAGTAGATTACAACTGATTGACACTTAGCTCAAGTTCTAGTTTCTGTTGCTGTTTTGAAGCAATTTCGTATGCTTGATCTAATCACAAGACTGAAGTTCTGAGTGAAGGTCGGAAAGAGCCTTTCAAACTGATAAGCAATGAAGAGATTGACTGTTTTCTATTTAAAAAGTAACTACAAAGGTTTTTAATTATGAGTCTATCAGAATGGCCAGAGTGGGAGAGCCCTGTGTGACACGTGATGGAAGTATTCCTCATTTTGCCTTAATGATGCAAAATTGCAACACTCCATCTGAAATGTCCTGTGGGGAGACAGAGTTTCTGGTCCACAACTTTACTCCTCTGTGCAAAAAAACGTGGTTTCCTGTTTTCCCTTGGGGTAAAAATCAATGAAAAGATACTTCTTTTGTGGTAAATATAAAAGGAAAAAAATCAGAACCTGGTTATAAAAGCTGCACTTAACACAATTCTTTGCTTCATCCTTTTTTTTTTTTTAATTAATATCTACATCAGTGCTGTTTTTTAATGATTTTTTAAAAAATAAGTTTAGCTAGAAATACAGGAAGCAAAGAATAAAGTTTGTGCAAACCTTTAAAGGGAAAAAGTACTTTTTTTGCTGTGATAATCTACTTTTTTTCAGTGACCACAACAGTACCACACTGAAGTAGGTAGGCAGTGAGGAGTGGCATAGGCCTAGGGCTTGGTGCTTTAAACTGTTCTCCTCTGACATCAGAGGCAGCTTATGTTGGCATTGACCTGCAGCCTGCACAAAATTTCCTTTGTGTTTCCTTCTCCTGTCATCTGGTTTGATTAAAAATTACAAATGATTGAAATGTATGACCATTCAAATTTCACTCCAGGCGTGATGCAAAACCATATTCTGGGAGCACTGATGGATTAGAAAAAACTTGGAATTTGAGAAAGGTAACTGGTATTAGGTTGGGGGGATGCTACAAACAGGTTTGAAGACAGATAATCATGTTTCTTCCAGAAATTCAAAGAAGTAAGATAAGCTTCTTCTCATTCTTGTAATGAATGCAAATTTCTTCAGTCATACTGAAATTCCACTGAGATTTCTTGCCATAGTTTCAGCCTCTATTTTTCAGTGCTATTTTGGAATAGCATTTAAGTCTGACTGCTGTATTGTGTATTTTGAATAAGACCAAATCTGTTTGTTCTTTCTTGTCTGGTTTTTTTTTTTTTTTGGTTCTTCTTAGGATAACTAAATTTCTGATCCAGCCATGATGGGAGTAACCTTACAAATATGAAAACAGTCCTGAATCAGAATCACAGTATCAATTAGGTTGGAAGGGACCACAGTTGGGTCATCTGGTCCAACCTCCCTGCTGGAGCAGGGCCACTCTTCAGAAGCCCAAAACAATTACATTCCATTACAATTTCAACTGTATGTGATTGTCCACACCTGATCATCACAAATGCTAATCCATGTCTGACTGCTTTAAGGGAATCCTGGAGAATATCAGCTTTCTCTTGCTTTGGAAAGAGAACACTATTTTCAGTGTTGCTGTGTTTAAGCATGGCAGTTACACCACCTTAAACTTTCTACTTGCATTTGGAGGTACTTTGAGACGCTGGTTTCAATTGTCAGCATCGGTGCTAGGTCTGGAAAACAATGTAGCCTTTGCAAGAAGGTTTGGAGTCCTAAGTGCAATATGAAGAGAGGGAAGCTGCCACCTCAGTATGCTGGAGTAAGGGTAAATTATAAACTCTGACGAGCAGCTAGTGTCTTCAGGAGTCAGAGCTTCTAAGTTGTGTTGTTTCCCAACTTTTAAAATCACCATGCTATTTATCTATGAAATAAAAACTTTTCAATGTTTATAAACAGAAGTCTGTTATTACAGATACATATCAATGGCTTTTCTTTCTCGGTTTTGGTTTGGGTTTTTTGTGTGTTTGTTGCCAGATAGCAGTGCTGGCTGTCAGCTGTTCTGGCTTGCTCTTCTGTCCTTGCCTCAGTGTGTATGTTTGGTTGATCCTTTTAGTTGTGCTTTTGTGGTCTGTGCCCTAATTACTTGTTTGGAGCCTGAAGTTTTGGGACTGGCTGGATGAGACTGAGTCCCTTTGTTGTTTCCTTACCTTTGGGTCACACAGAGATACCTCTGGCTGGACTAGGTTTTGACTTCATGCTGTAGTTTTAAACTGAGCAGTTATGTTGTGTCCAGATGGAATGGTTTAAAGAGCAACAACGTAAGAGGAAGCATCAAAAATAGAAAATGCTAGGAAGAAGTGCATAATTTCTGTTGTGGAAGCATGTGACCCTTAGCAAGTTCCTCAGCATGCCTGGTGGGATGAGCCAAGCTGTCTGGATGGTGGAGCACGTGCTGGGCACAGCAGTGACTTACAGAACAGAGGTTTGTGTTTGTAAACTTTTCCACCAGAAGCCTGGGCTTGGATTACAGCTGTGGATAAGCATGAGCTTTACAACTAACTACAGACACACAGTCTAATTCAAGCAAATGCTATGTCTGTAAGGATTTGAGCTTGAAGTGGAAAGCAGCTGTGGAGAGAGTTAGTCTAAACTATCAACACAGTGTATAGGAATACTGGCCAATAAGAGTAGGAGAAGAGCAGTTAGCTCCACTGGTGCTTCCAGTGTTTTTGGCACCAGTGGAACATCAACAGGTGAAACTCACCCACAAAGTAAAGACTATAAAAATTAATGATAAACTGTTTTTTACTGTAGTCTCTTAAAAAGAAAGTAGTGAAATAACTTGAAGCTTGATTATTCTGAAGATTTGTAGGTTGTGTCAAAGCTACTTAACAGTTGAGTCACAGTAGATGACTGTCTCTGACACAAATTGACCTATCTACAAGCTTTTGGGATAATCAAGCTCCAAGAAGTTTTACAACCTCTTTAAAAACTACAGTGTTTCTCAATTAGTTCTTGATCGTAAATGACAGATAATGGCACAAACCTGTTCCTATAGCAATGACATCAATCCAGTATAAGATTAGCTAGTGCTACTTAATTCTTTTTACTCACTGGGCAGCAAAGATGACTTGCTACAACTTCTACATAGGGGTGGGAAATTCTTTTTGACTCGCTCTCTTTTAACTGAAAATGAGTTACTTCAAACCCAATCTCGAACTTCCTAAAGCAGAAGCTGCAATAATAGAGACAGTCACAAAGTGCTCAGAAGATTGCTAACCTCTGCCAACTTAGTAACCATTCAGAGCTTTAATTTTCTGCCAAGAAAGTGAGTAGCTGGAAGACAAGGTTGATTAATACCCATCTCTGTGCCACCTACCCTGGATTTCTTTGTATTGTGTTTGTGTCACAAGACAAAGTGTTGTCACACTGCTTGGGCATCACTTGGGCAGTCTCAGTGTTAGTTTCTTCAGCTGCTCAGCCATCACCTGACAGGCCCTTCCCATCTTGGGAATGTGTCTGCCACTTGTTTGTAAGTGCTCCTGAGCCTGTGCTTCACTTCCTACCGCAGGGGAGCAGGTCTTGTGAAGAGCATAACTTCAGCAGCAGCTCTTCAAACTTGGGCAGGATGCAGCTGCAATGTGTTCCTTATGACATACATTTCTTCAGCAGCAAAGTAGATCTGCAAGCTTGATTTCTGTTTTAGTCAAAAAGATGAGGATTGACTTATCCTTGGAACAAAACTTTCCAGTTTGTGCAGGATACCTATTAACTCCCCTTATTTTCTCTTGCCTGGTCCACTGTTTTCTTAACAGGATGCTCTGTAGTTTATTCTTCTATTAGTTTCTAAAAACATGCTGATTTCATGTGCCAATCTTTGATGAGAACCAGCACAATGTGCCAGGCTTGGATGAGAACCTCTTTTCTACATATGACCTAATGCACAAAAGCAGCTTAGGAACTTTATCACATAGTTGTTGGGTTTTTTTAAGAACTGACTCATCTTAGCTCTCCTCAAAACTAGCCCTGTGCTGCAGGTTTCTTCTGGGAAGAAAGAACATGCTGCAGCCATAAGAAGGTACTTCTCACCTCAGTCTTCAAAGCCCATTTGGCTAGTGGATGTGCCCAAACCCCCTGTTGTGTTGCTGGAGTGTTTGGGACTGCTCTGGAGGACAGTGAGGATGAGGTGGAAAGGGAAAACACTGCTCTCACATGTAGTTGTACAAGAAGCTTCCAAAGCTGCAGAAAAGAGCTCATAAAAAAGATGTCAGCACTGTCGCACAAGGTCACATGAAAGAGCCAGATACATTTATCAGGCTGGTTTTTTGCACTGTGTTGCTTTGCCATTTTGATAAGCCACTTCCTGCAAGAAATTATCTACCCTAGAACACTTCAGGCGTTTTATCACTTTTAGATTTTGCAGCCTGACAAGAGATCAGAATTAATTTGTGCAATTTTCTCTCACCCTAAGTCCTCAGCAACTAAATCTCCCTAGTCTTCTGAGCTGGTCTTTTCTCCTCAGTTTTCTCTCTGCCAAGAGAATAATGAGGGGGGAATTTCTTAGAATAAAAGTACATACAGACATCAAAGATGCTTTTCCTGGAGCTCATTTCTGACTCCTCCCTCATTTCAAACAAATTCAGACAGTTTTGTCCTTATAAAAACTCTTCCTTTATTCCCATACTTTGTCCTCCATACAAAAGTCTCCAGATTTGCTCAGTTTCCATAATACATAAACTATGTCAACAGAACACATGAAAATGATAAAAAACCCACACAAAATGCTTTTCACATGATCAAGTCAAGCAGTTGTTTCTGCTAGGAAGACTCTCAGGCTCCACAGTAAGCTCTATGGCTAACAAGAATGTTTCATACCTGTTCACAGAAACATGCACCAAACAAAAACTGGGCATTAAAGTAACATGTGGGAAGCATGGACAGCTTGCCTCTTGCCAAGAAGATTCTGTTACCTTAGTGACATTCCACATGCTGCATTATAACCAAACCAACACTCCCTCAGCAAAGGGATTGGGTTATGCTGATTTATACAGCCAAGAACTGTTACACATAGTGTACTCAGAGGTGTTGCTTGAGGATTTAAAACTTTCTCCCCCTCTAAAATAAACTACAACCAGTGTAGAAGTCTGCTACAGTTCCTCCAGTTTCTGTCCAGTTTTGTTTTTAGAAAGCATCTCAAAAAATCACTCTACTCTTATTTTAGGTAATGTTGAGAGTTCTGCTTCAGCAGAATGTTCCCTTTATTTGACTTAGCTACCAAAGGAGCCTGAAAATCAACCTGGATAACACTTAGTGATGGAAGAAAGAATATTGACTGTTGCATGAAAAAAAAAAGGAGGGTCAAAAAACCTGTTTGGAGAAAACAGGCTTAGGACAGTGTATTTTTGTATTGGGGAACATTAAGGATAATTATCAAAGCCACATTGACTTGTCACTTTCCTGGTTGGCAGGAAACCTGAGTTTTTTTAAACCAAGATTCCTAACTCTTTCAATCTACTTTGACCTTTTCCAGGAAAATACTTGAATGATGGGCGATTAAACCTTTCAAATTATAGGCAAAAATAATCTTCCTTGTAGGACTGTAGAGGAATGGACACAGTCCTACGTGTGCTTTGATACTATTGGTTATAGTCCGATACTAGTCTTATATTGCTTTCTCTCCATACAAATAAAAGTTCTCTTGTGCCATCTGAATATCGTATTTGACCAAATAACTCTTCTCAGATTTTATTGCTTTATTGTAACAGTTTAAGCCACACGAAGACATACTGTGACTTGGAAGAAGTCTTTAAAAACGTAGCATTTACCTGTCAGTAAAGGTTTGTGTTTGTCAGCGTGACATCTGCACCCCTTAAGCAACACGCTGCTAACATCCTGTCAGTAAGGCTTCCACGTGGAAGCAGTGTCGGCATGGGCATTCCCCACGGAGCAGGAGCAGCAGCGCCGCGGGGCACTCGGTCGGTACAGCCGCACGGGACCGTCAGCTGC
>NW_008651426.1:0-7836 GCF_000695815.1 Acanthisitta chloris
GAGGCCTGACCCGGACCAGCACGGGTCCCCGGCCAGCAGCACTGAGCACTCAGAGCAGGGAAGCCAGGAAGGGGCAGCACTCGCCAAGGATGCGCTGGGACTCTGCTCTGCCAGCGCTGCTGCTTGCCTTCACTAACTCTGTAACATTCAGGGCTATCCTAGAAATATATTTCTCCTCCATATGCACATACCTCACGTTTCCCATACACGTTTTATTTTGTGAAAGATCAGTAGAGCCTGTGACAGCAAGACTCTGCTTTTCCCCTGTATAGCCATATGAAGGCTATTGGGTGAGTCAGGTGTTCAGTTTAACCCAGTATGGCCCTTCCTATATTTTTATGCTATGAAAGAAGTCACGAAAGTGTCTGCACAAGGCAGGTAGATGTGATCATCCCCATATTACAGAGAAGGAAATGGAGGCACATAGAGAGGTTAGGCAGTTAGTCCAAGGTCATAGGAAGCTGGTGACAGGAGACACAAATAGAACTCAGACCTCCTGTGTCCCATCAGACCATCCTGTGCAAGGAAAATAATAGAGAAGTTGGTGTTGTTTTTATCTTGAGAACTGTTTAGCTTTAAAGTTTAAAGTCTGTGAGAATACTTCCTGCACGCTTCTGTCCAACTCCTATTCATCAGTGACACCCTAAGCTATGAATTTAAGTCTGCATTTTCCAATCTTCCTGCCCCCAGCTGAGACCTCGAAAATAAAATAGCTATAGATACCTTCCCCCTCATCTGCTCACACCGTGGGGGGAAGAACCCAGAGGTTTCTTTCCCGAAGAGGATGACTCATACGAAATCGCCTCCTCCAGTGGAGAGGATAGCAGCTGGGAAAACAGTCAGCCAGTGAGGACAGACCAACCAGAACTAGGATACTGGGCATCCTGACAGCTCAGACCCCCTAGAAGCAAGGGCTCCCCACGGAAGGAGCTAAGGGAACTGTTTGTCCCTGCCTTTGGCCAGCCCAGTGCTGAGTACTTGCTGAGTCTGAGATGATGCAGGCCCCATTACAAGCTCAGCAGCCATGCCACACCAGTTCCGCCCCACCCTCTTCACACCTCCTACATCACAGCTGCATTCAGTCATGGCCCTCTAAAGACCACAGCTCTTTGACAAGACATAGATCCTTCCTTCTCCAACAAATGTCATCAGCTCCTGATCCACCCAAGGAGCTGAGGACCAAGGAGGGCAAACCCGAAGAAGGCCCCAATAGTGAGATATGGGGAAGAAGCAGCAGGCATTCCCATAAAGCAGAATGAAGGTATAGTGGGAAGCCTGTCCCTGGAACTGGATGAAATAGTCTAAACATCTAGGTTGAAGCATCCGGACAGATGGACAATACCTGTGTGAAAGGAAGGACTGCATGGAAAATATTTGATATTATATTTTTATGCACTACCATGCAACTCGCAACACCCACTAGGGTACAAAACGTACTTTGAAGGGTTGTTTAGGCGCTATGGCTGGACAAACACTAAGGAATGAGTCAATGACCTGACTTAGGCAAAAGCCTGTCCTACAGGCAATATGGTCTCCTCATACCAGAATCTTAGGCCTTGATCTGATGCTAAGTAGTGGATGGGATATGTGAGGACAATTTTTGTCCCTGGAATTCAATTGCCACTCACTAAGGTGAACAGCTCCCGTGCAAGTACATCTTGCAGCAAAGCAAGGGATCATGGAGAACAGGGCGAATTTCTAGAGCCAGGGCAACCGCAGGAGAGCACTGAGGCCCACATGGAGCTGGCAGCTTGCACAAGAGCGGCTTACTCAGCATGGGATAGAGCCAGGAGTGACAGCGGCTGCCCCCACTGTCTCATAAGGAGCCCCTGGGGAGCATGAGCATGAATCTGGAGAGGTCCCAGTTGTCTGGAAGCTGGCAAACATTGTCCCAGTTTTCAAGACAGACAAGAAGGATGACCATGGTAACCATAGGTCTGTCAGATTCTGCTGGAGAGCAGCACCATGGAAAACCTCAATGGCAAGTTGAATATAGTTCAGCAGTGTGACTCATATCAGTGCGCCCTGGCAGCCAGGAGGGTCAACTGTATCCTAGGACATATCAGGCACAGCATTGCCAGCTGGTCAAAGGTGGTGATTGTCCCACTCTACTCTGCGCTGATGAGGTGTCAACTTGAGTGCTGTGTGTAGTTTTGGGTGCCGCAATATGAGAAGGTCCAGAGGAGGGTAGCCAAGATGGTGAATGGCCTGACGGGCAAGGCTTAGGAGGAACAGCTGAGGTAACTTGGTTCGTTCAGCCTAGAGAAGAGGAGACTGAAGGGCAACCTCATAGTGGTCTACAGCTTTCTTACAAAGTGAAGTGGAGGGGCAGGATCTGATCTTTTCTCTCTTGCCCTTGACCCATGGGCAAGGCATGAAGCTGTGTCAGGAAAAGATTCTTCACCCAGAAGGTCGCTGGGCACTGGAAGAGGCTTCTCAGGTCACAGCGTCAAGCCTGACAGAGTTCAAGAAGCATTTGAAACAATACTCTCAGGTACATGGTGTGATTAGTGGGATGGTCCTGTGCAGGGCTAGGGGTTGGATTTGATTCTTGTGAGTCCCTTCCAACTCCAAATATTCTATGATTTTCTATTTGTATGAATAATGGATATGTAACAGTTGTTATGTTCTCTTCAGTTCCAAAATGCAGGAAATTTCCTTTTTCTAGCATTTCATAAAGATACTGTTACTAAATACTAGAAAGGAAATCAGCCAAATTTAGCAGCTGAGAGTAGCCTCTCTTTGAAATGTGTCAGGCAAACACCCTTGCTGCAAGGCAGATCATCTGCCCAATCTCCAGCACTACAGAAGCTGCAAAAGAGGGAGAAGAAATGGCCTTCAGAGCAGACAACATTTGTTTTTACCATTTACTTGCAGTCCAGCAGTACCTTGTATTGTTGAATTTTACTCTGCTCTGAAAATGGCTTCTATCAAGGCTTTTTCTTGAACGAGCCACACATCAGACACTAAGATCATCAAGCTATCAGACAGAAAAAGCAGCAACTCTCCAATATGCATCCCTTACCCCTCCCTGGCCAACAAGACTCATTGAAACAGCATAGAAAATGCACAATAGGAAATCTGATTGAAAAGGCATTCAGCTCCTGGATCTGCCTTGAGCAGCAGACTATCGTGCTGCGAAGAAACACAGATACTGCCCTGAGCACATAGGACTTTTCATAGCTGAATACTCAACCAGGGCATTACCTCTTGTCTGCTCTCTGACTCTTGCATGTCTGGCTTCAAGAGTTAGGTGGAGTGGCAACTCCTCTCAACATGATACGTTTTAGTCAAGTGGCTGGGACACATCCTGAAGTTGTGGTTTCTACTCCCCAATGGAAACAGGACACTTGGAACATCCTGAGTTAAGGCTTTAGCCAAGTCTTCTGGGAGGAATCTCTTGGGCAGTTCCTGTGAACCTAGCAAAAATAAAGAGCCTGGAAAATCTCACTCATACCAGCAGCTGATACCTTCCCTCCCAACATGACCTGACTCTTTCTAGTCATGGAAACAGTTTTTTATTGCACTGGTACTCAAAATAGCTCCTTGTGGCACTGGTTCCAATGTTCAGAGCATTACACAAAAGGCCACCACCAGCACCTGCAACAGTGGGTGCCTGCCCACAGAAGAAGACTGCGTGGGTCAGAGTTGCAGCTGAGTGACCTCATGACATCTGTTGATCCCTGTACTTACAGCAGAGAGGTAGACACCTCACAGGAACTGACTAGGCTGTCTTTGAGATGGTCCCAAGC
Source organism: Acanthisitta chloris (assembly GCF_000695815.1). Taxonomy (NCBI): domain Eukaryota; kingdom Metazoa; phylum Chordata; class Aves; order Passeriformes; family Acanthisittidae; genus Acanthisitta; species Acanthisitta chloris. The sequence continues at coordinate 3,753 of NW_008651426.1, forward strand.
TCTAGACCTTGGGAGAGAAGGAAAGATGTCAAAGCTGAGCAAACTGGATCTCCCTCTGCATATCTTCTGCAGAATCTGCATCTGCAAACTGACTTAATTTAAGATGACTGGGTGCTCCCAGGATTGAAAAATTAAGCAAAGCAATATTTCAGTTATCACCTGAAAACAATATAATTTTTGCAGAGCCAATGGAAAAAGTTCCAATGCTCCCTGTCTACCAGTGGAAGCCTCCTCCATCCCCATAGTCCCTTGCCAGTTCCACTGGCACAACTATTTCTGGGGATCACAACTGTTTCTGGGGTTCAGCTTAAAACAGTTTGGTGAAATAATCCAGGATGTAACTTGCCTGCTTTCTATGGAGGGTCATTTATAACCTGGGTCATTTTATTGTTACGGCTTACAGCACACCCATACAATGAGAGACCCAGGGGACTGTGAGAACTGGAAGAGTACTGGAGCTTTTTATACTGATCTATCTACTGGGGAGGCTGTAACCTGGAGCAAGATCTGAGGTCAGAGGGACTGCGTCTGCTCTACCCAAGGCCTTCCTCTGACTCTGTTTTCCTCTCTCTTTTCAATGAGGTGTTTCTAATCACCATTATTTTGATATCCTCCGGCAAGAACAGAGTGTAAGAAGCACACTATCAAGTAAAAGTCATTTACAATCATCATAACTTTAGCTGCTACTGTTACTTAGATTTGTCCACTACATTGAAAGTTGCATGTAAACCAAAGTGAAGCTCCTTAGTTTTCTCAAGGACTGTGAGAAGAAAAGGCTGAGACCTCTTCTCTGTACTATGGTGTTTACTGGGACACCTACTTATACCTCCCCATCAGGTACATGCATAGGTAAGTTTATGCGGAGACATATTTTAGCTGTGGTTGTACTTTCCCTCAGCAAGGCTGAGCTTTACCTTACGCTATATAGACTCTTGACTCTGTACCTGGTCAGTGTTTGTGGCAATGACAGCCAAAACCTGCAGCAAAGAATTAGTCCTTGGAGGACAACCTCACTGCACTGCTGGCTATCCTTCATGAAGGGCATGACAGCTCAGAGCAGTGATTTTGTCACCTCTTTATCCAATTTTCCTGCCTGCATCAAACCTAGGTCCACTTCTGAGGGCAGGCAAAGCAAGCAGCTGTCTAACCATAGCAAGAAGTAGCTGATGTGGAGAAAGGTAGAAGTGAGGGTATGCCCCTCCTGTCCCTTGGGAGCTGCTTTTAAACTGAAGCCATACCACTGCTCCTTGCTTATGCTACACCACAGTCTGTAGCAGCTGTATCCATGCCTGGTCTGGTACCACCACTGTGGTCTTACCAGGCAGTGTCTGACACAGACCACAGTCTCTGGACCTGATCTTGACCCGAGCTTGCCATTCCACATCCTGGGTCCTTGCTGGTGCAGCAACTGCTCCCACCTGCCTTTTTACTTACCTTGGGCTACTTGGGAATCAGTTGGCCCTCACTGGTGCCTGGCACATCCAACATGATTTTAGCTCTGTTCACATCTCCTCTTCCTCTCAGGACCATACAGCAGAACACCAGTGATTTCATCACCCTTACTAAAAGCAAAATCTATTACAATACACATTTTCTTTCAAAATACTACACGATTGGTTTTATTTGTGCATTCAGCAATATTTTACTGAACAGGGGGGAAAAAAAGAGTGGAACAAGAATTTTTTCCCCTGAAAAACATTAGTACAATAGAAGAATGCTAGTAAGCATTTCCACTGTATGCTGGACCCCGCTCGCACGCACACACACCTGCATCAATATGGGAACGACCTACTTTCAGCATAGCTGGGTTAGTGTGGTGGTGACATAGTGCTCTTGGCTTCATCTCCCAGGCATCTGAAATCCAGTTCCCAACCATTTCTTGTTCTCTTTATCCAGGAGATTATATATATGTCTTTCCTGGAGCCATAAGTATATGAATGTACAAGGATAAGTGCTTAGAAAGAGGCAAGACCACATGAAAGGATTGATTGCCTCTCCTCCCTGTGGAATTTGGCCAAGGTCACTGCATTTCAGTGGGAAAGACAACCAGAAGGTCAGCAAAAGGACCACAAAACCAAACCACAACATGTTGAAAAGGGAAAACTACCCAACAAAATGTTGGGTCATGAGAAGAAAACCAGCATTACAATGAAGAGCTCTTTGCCTCTTAATCACCCCAAACACTAGAGCCCAGAGGCTGTTTCCTTCACCATAACACAAACCAGGCCTCCACACCGGGAGCCCATGCAGCTGCTGTCACAGAGAAGCTGGTGACTCAGTGATGTGCACAAATGCCTATGTCCTGATTGTTTTGGAACAAACCAGATACAAAATGTGAACAAAAGCAAACAGTTATCTGACCACAGAAATTGTGTTCACAGGAGTGTCTTGGGAGCTGTACTGAGAAATGTGGGATACATACAGCACTGTCAAGGTCCTGAAGCACCAGAGTAACACGTATGGTTACACCACATGTTCCCCCAATAGTTGGATCAGTGTACTCCCTGCCCCACATGCTGGTTCACTTACACAGCTGCAAGCAGAGCCATCTCAGGAGAGAGGATTCAGGGCACAAATGTGGAGCTCTGGGTTCAGGGCTAAACTGAGCTAAATCGTTAGCAATGCAAGAGTACCAGGCAGGTGGAAATAAAGAAGGCCCACTGCAGTGTTTGCCCAGAACATCATGTAGCCATCTCCAGTCACAATGTTGGCCCAGAACTTTGTCAGAGCTATCTCCAGCTCCATCTGAAAGTAGCAAGGATGATGTTGTACAGAGGAAGACTAAGAAGAGCTGCACTGGTCCAGGGGTAATAAAAGAGCTTCCTCCAAAACACACTAGAATTGCCTTTTCTTTCGTTCTCCAGCCATGACCAAGATTTTTCAAGACAACAGTTTTAAGACAGCTCATTTCCACAGCATGCTTCCTGGAAAATAAGTAAGGGGAGGGGGGGAAAGTAAAGCATAAAAAAGCGTTACAAAACAAATTTAACTGTCTGACAGGAATAGCTATAAGATTGTTTCGCTTCTAGTTCCATGAGATACTCATGGTGATGTGGGCGGTGATTACCTTAATGATGCAACAGTGTTATTTCCACGCTATGAAATTAGTATCTTTGCTTCCCTTGGTGGCAGAAAACCATAACTGACAGATCAACACCCTGGGAAAGGCAAAAAAGGGTTGCCTGCTAAGTCAACGAGCCTCAGAGTTGTCCATCTGGTGCTTTCAAACCCTGTCTGGGAATTCTCTCTTGTCACCAGGACCAGCACACAGGATCCGGCACAGGTTTAAGAGGGAGAATGATCTGTGCATAAACTAACCTCACAAGTACCAGGAGCTGCTGATACAGTTTATGTGTGTCCTTACTTTGCAAAGCTACCAGTCATCTCCTGTAGCTGAGTTTTAGGTTGTTAGCAAAGGGGGAAAGACAAGAGGAGCAAACCCAAAGATTTTGGTGACAGGAGCTCTCTTGAGGTCCTCAGAGTTTGCACTGACTTATCCTCAGTCCCAGTAATGGGAAGAGGAAAGATGAAGAAGTCAAAACTGAGTTGCAGTCACTGAATCCAAACCCATATTTGCCTGAACACCACAAGGCAATGAAGACCATAACATCATTTGAAGAACAATTGTGGAATGTGTCTTACACTTTACACACACACACAGTCTTTTCGCAGTAGAATTTGCCCCATAGGTCTATGTCTGTACAGGGCTAACCACGTATTTTTTTTACGCTGTAATACGAGGGTTCAGCATCTTCCGGGGAGAACTGGCTTCGAAAGATACTTAAATGCTTTATTAATAAGTGTGTGGCTTTTCTGGGACAACCATCGTGCAAGGTCTAACATCATTAGAACAAGCTGATTAAAAGTTCTTTTGTGGAGTCGGAGTTTGCAAGTAGCATGGGGCTATCAAAGGGCAGAGCTCTCAGTCTGGCTTTTTTAACTCTCACAACCAGAAACAGGCCTTTCCCTCCCGGCAAAGGAGATAAGCAGGCTGCGCTCTCACTCACAGAAGCGGAGACGCCGTGCATCGCCGTGCCACCTTCAGCCCAAGCAGCGGGAGGGCCCGCGGCAGTGCGGTCGGTGC
>NW_008651427.1:0-345 GCF_000695815.1 Acanthisitta chloris
CCCGGGGGACAGCGGGTGCCAGCCCCGGCCTCTCGCTGCCGCCGTCACCCCTTGGTCCGGCGAGCGCTGCTCCAGCGCCCGAGGGGTGCCTGGGTGGGTACCCGAGCGGGCTCCCATCGCCTATGCAGGCAAGTGCAGGTCTAGAGCGAGCACAGGGAGCTCTGCCAGCCAGCGCCGGGTCTGAGACCTGGGCAGGAGGAGTGGGAGGAGAGGCCTCGGGTCTCTCCTCACCGCCCCTCTGGCAGCACTCGGCTCAGGGCTGGGAGGCTGCCAGACATGCCCGGCTACATCTCGGTTCGCTCCCTGAGTGGCCACACTCCTTAGCTGTCAGCAAGCGGCAGTGGG
>NW_008651427.1:397-8081 GCF_000695815.1 Acanthisitta chloris
CAGGGGCTGGAGAGAAACTAGTGTAAGGAGAGTGACCCACCAGCTTGCAGTGATAAGTGAAGTTTTTTTGCTTATTTCTTTGCATGCCATGTAGTCCTCTCAACCCTGATCCAGACGCTAACAGGGCTATCTTTTACTGGAGGGCAGGTGAGATCTGAATTCTTTCTACTCAGCTGGTAAAACTGTATCTGCCTATCCCAGCATCACTTTCCAGGGAAATGGAGCTGTTATAGACTTATAAAGTTACAAGCAGTCTCTTGATAATGAGAATTGCACCCTAGGCAGAACAGGAGTAAAATGATGCTTCCATCAAATGTTTTGTCTGTTCATGTCCAGCCTGCTTGCCTGGCTATAGCTTTCCTCTCCATTCATGCATGCAGAGCTTCCAAGCCTACACAGCAAGTTACTGATGATAATTTTGCAGCAGAATTGGCAACTCGCTTCTTCCCTTACTGTCCAGTTTCAGTGTGGGTGAAGAAAAGCAGATCCCTATAGGGTGAAATAGGTATCATCCAACATTGACAATCCTCTGTGAAAGGATTTTGTCTGTGCTTTGTCTCTAAAGAGAATTTGCCAGCAAAAGTGGGTGTTCAGACCCAGCAAAACTCAGCTTTGAATTAGAGAACAATAAAACTATTATTTAAAAAAAACCCAAAACACCCAAACCCAAGAACCCTTCAAACTTTTCTAATCGAGATCAAAAGAGGTGTTCTCCTTTCCCTTTTTTTCTAAGTAAAATTAGGCTGAAGGAATGACATTAAGATGTCTGAGTAGCATCTGGCTCTTCTGTAACTTCCAACTATATTCATCTATTTTAACCAAATGTGTCAAACAAAGGTCTCAAAACCTTTATGTACCATCAGTTGCATGAAAACTGATGTTTTTGTGTAACAGGGCAATTAACAGACTATACTAATTTGTTCTACTGAGAGGATGGTTTCAGCTCCTGCTTAGTGTTTATCAGACATTGAGAACCCGCAGATCATTAATGATTGAAGTACCAATCTGTAGAATAACTAATCAGCTTAACCAGCTCTACTCTACATGGAACAATCTGTTTCAAATTTTGAATGAGATAAGGAATGTGTTTGTTAGCCATGGAGTAAGACCCTTGCTAAATTATGGCCCTCAAATGGCCCATTCCCCCTCCTAAGTAAGGAAGGCAAGGGTTCATGTGTTGGGAGATGCCACATGCACTAGTTTTCCCTGTTTTTGTCAGCCTTGTTGAGAGCACAGTGAGCCACAGCCCAGCTCTCAGAGCCAGAGTGCTGGAGGGGCAGTGGCAGGAGATACTGGTTCCTTGTTAGTAATGCAGAGAGCTGACCTGGTCGATGCCTATGCTGCTGTTCCCTGATGCCCAGTGTTTGTTTCAGATCACCAAGCAAAGGGCACAGAAACACTGAATGGACTCTAGTGCTAGGAGGGGATTTGTCATTCCACCTCATATTTGGGTCACAGAACACTGAATGCTGGGGCTTCCCCTCTTCCTTGCCATGCTGGATGCCTTTCCTTGGTCAGGAAGCAACTTTGGAACTTACGAGACAATGTTCAGCATGGTTAAACTTTCTGCTCCTGATTTCAAGTGGTATGGGATTGAAAATCCCACCTTGAGTCTCAGAGAGAACAGGATCACATTATCATTTCATAGATCTGAACAGTTCATCTCTTGCATGTTGTTTAGGTTAAGAGCTTACTTAAACTTGCTTGGTACAAGCTTGCAGAGGCACTATCACTGCAGCTGTGCTGAGTGTTGTTGTATGGCTGCATTCAGTTTCAGCGTCCCTTTCCAATACAAACTCACTGATGTGTAGCTATCAGGCAGAGATTTGCAGTGGGAAATCCTAGTGCCTTCTTCACTCTGTTCCGTATTAGCACTAGTCAGTCTAATGCATGCTCTCGAGGCTCACCCTGCAGCCCTCATTCCTCCCTCCACTGCAGACAGGAGCTTCTCCCCTCTTTTATTAACTCATAGATGGTATCATTGTTTGGGCTGCTATAAAACTGATAGAAGAGTCCTTCAATTTCGTTGATTTATAGTCCAGACTCTGGTGTGAATCTGGAGGAACTGTACTCCCACTGATCAGTTCCTCTCCTGTGTGATCTGATTCTGGCTCATCTCTTGGCAGAGGCACTTGGAAAAAACAGGTTTCCCTCCTGAGGACAAGACAATTTCACCCTGTTGTCTGTGGTTATAAGTGGTAGAGACAGGCGTCGATAAATGTGCAATATATGTAGATCAGCTTCACTTTGAAAAGCTGTCTCTTTTCTCACCTTCCTAGACGGCTGTTTAGGTATTCCAAGCCTTTCCCTGCTCTTTAGCTCCCCATCTGTCTTTAAGCGAACTGGGTTTGGATGCTGCAAGTGCTCCTGTGTGGCTAAACAAACAGGGCAGCAGATTGCCATGTGGGATCTCCAGATATAGATCTGACCATCTACAGCGTGAACCAGATCTTATGGGTTAGGTGTATGAATTTAATTCCTCCCAAAGGCCGAAAGCTTCTCCACTGGGAAATTGTTTAAAATCTTACATACCTCCTAGACTTCCAGACAAGGCTCGTGTGTTTGGATTTTAGTTTGCATGGAGCTTTGAAATTTACACTCAGCGTAAATCCGAAAGAGTTCAAACCTCTCCTGTGAAACCGCTGGGATTTCACATCTCTGAGCCGCACCTTCTTGTGCGGGTACCTCAGCTGAGAGTCGGGGCTGGCTGCGGTGGGGAAAGGTCAGCTGGGCCCTGGGAACGCTTGCAAAACCAGGGCTTTTCTGTAGACACTAAGTCCCCCTTGAAAAGCCTGCACCTGAGCCGAGCCGTTTTGATCTGAAATCTTTGGAATTCCGTCGCTTTCTTCTGGCTACCTTCTAATTTGGCCTCGGGTCAAAATCGTTTGGGTAGAACAACACCGAGGACAAGTGCCCTCTCTTTTGGCCTTTATCTTGTCTAATCACCAGGAGCATCCCTGCACAATGGAGCGGCTCCTTATTCTAATCTCTTCTGCTTTACTTATCTCCATTTTCTCTCCCTCTTCTTTTGTCTTCCAAAATCCCACGCACCCTTTTTGAAAAGCCGGGCACTGGGATGAAAGGATCGTACTCTGAGCTGTGAGCAAATGCTCTCCCAAAGCTACTGCTTTTCTAGTGCTTTTTTTTTTCACCTGCATATTTGGAGGGAGTTTCTTTCTGTCAGCCCTGCTCTGTGTATCTCTGCTGCTGACCGGGACCAAGAAGGGTTAACGTGTCCTTTCCCTCCCTGTGTCCCACAGAGAAACCCGTCAGCCTGACTTACCGATGTCCCTGTCGATTCTACGAGAGCAACGTGGCAAGAGCCAACATTAAGCACCTCAAAATCCTCTCCACACCCAACTGCTCACTTCAGATTGTGTAAGTTTCTCACTCTTTTCATCTGGGTACAAATCTCGGGTGTCAAAAAGAAAAGACACGGTGCCTGGTCTGGTAGCTGCAGTTTGGTCTGTCTTATGCCATGATTCCCAATTCATCTCTTCACCTCCTGTATCAGATACAGCTGGACCCTGCATTACCCCACATTAAGGAGCCCACCTTGATGTTTCCCAGCTGTGTTCTACCTCTGTGATCTCCCTGTTGACTATGTGATCCCATGTCCTGTTCCCCCATGGGTATGTGAACAGGAATGTCAGACATGCTGTCCATTGCCTTGGATATGGAGCTTCACACTTTGGGGTAAAGACTTTACAGTGGTTTGAGTCTTCTAATGCTCCACTTCTCCTTAGAGAGGAGCTAAACAAGCAAAAGGGATTCCTCTAATTCATGTATCCTCTACAGGAGCCACAGATCCTAAACATGTGATGGCCTGATCTAGGGACACACCAGACTGACTCAGTAACTTGCATCAGGAAATTAATAATGGGTTCCCAATGGAAAATAACGTCTTCTTTTTTTTTTCTTTCCTGAAAAAGAAACCCTGATTTCCATGGAAAATGAGGAAATTGCTTGTTTGTTTGTTTTTATAGATTTGTGTGTGTGTTTTTAGGAAGGTCTTTTTTGGTTCATGGTCATGGGTGACACTCTCCCTCCTCTCCCAAAATTCAAAATCTTCAGAAGAAAAAACTAACATTCATCTTTTCATTTCAAGGGAGCCTTACTACTATCAACTTCTGTTGACCTCTGTGAGAGGGTCTCAGTGACTAGATTTGTTTTCTGTGCAGTGCTTTCATTACTAGTTCTGTCTTTGACCTATATGTCGAGCCTCTTGCAACTCAAATGCTCTAGAAATGCATTTTTGTCATCCAAAATGTTTCTGCACTCAGAAAACCTATGTGGTTTCATGAGACCTCTCAGGAATGTATGAGTGTGTATCCATTCATGAACAAGTGTTTGTTCATATGATTTTTTTCTGTTTTAAACCACTCTGGGTAGATCATACACAGTTTCTCATGTATACTTCTGCCTTAGAATTTGTTGGAGGACATTGAGAAAAATGTGAACTTCAGCTGAGAAATTATTTCCTTTCATAAAAATGGCAAAACCAGCTGTGATTAACTGAGCTCTACCTATAAACAATTTTGGAGGCAAGCATCCAAAATGCAATAGTGCATGGATTTGTGCTTTGGAACTGTCAGTGGATGTCATACAGGTCCCAGTGCTAAGGCTTTTTAGAGGATTTGGAATTTTCTGAAGTGGTTTCAAGAAAATGACAGTATTTAAGACAGGATAGCATATATATTTATCTCTTAATTAACATAGGACTACAGTAATTAGAGATAGATAAGAGCATGAAATGCAGAAACAGAAATACTTCATGTTCTTGTTAATTTCTGACCCAAATGTGTTTATCTGTGGTACACAGGAACCTAACGTTCACCATCTTTTTGTCACTTTAAGAAGTAAGGTATTTAAAAACTTCCCTCCAAATACTCTTGAATATCATGAGTTTGAACTAGGTCTTTATCTACATGAGCTGAAATGGAATCAAAACTAACATGAATTGCTCATCTTGATGGTTGTAAGCATTATACAGTGAAATTGTAAGCAAATTAAAAGCTACCATTTTCAGGAATAGAAAATCTCAGTGAAACTTGTAGTTTCCAGGAAATATTCTGTGGCTTTTTTCTTTTTGCACAAGTACATTTTCCTTTTTGATTGAGGGGAATTTTACCTGAACAAAATGCCAAAAAGCAGTTTTTTGTCCTTCATTCTATGGGAAGTCATCTCTCCAAATCAAGGGAACTCCCCTGTAAATGTCTACTACAAAGTCCACACTAAATTCCTTGCTTTTCAGTACAGCAAAATAAGCATTTTTAGCGTGCAATTAATTGCATTAAATAGACACCTAATCCAATCCAGGTTAAATGCTCCATGCAATTGCCTATGTCTCTGCCATGACTGCACAAGGAGCAGGGGCTGATAGGCTCAGAAATAAATGTCTAAAGAAATCAGTGTCTTAATATTAGGTGAGAGGAATTGCATTGTATGTGGCTGGAGACTGGTTACATGTGCTTTTGGTTCTGTGCCCCGCGAGGCCAGCTCAAGAGTTCCCAGGCATTGCTAACATCAGCAAATCCATTCTTACACTCTGTTGGTATCACTTCACTGGAAATGCTCCAGCTTGGCACTGCTATAAGGGAAATATGAATTAGGCCCATTCATCTCTTTATTGGCTCAGGGGTTACAGGATGGGATCTTCGACGTGTTTATGTTACAACTGCGTTGTTGCATAACTTCAGAGCAAGGAGCCTCTTTGACCTGTTACTTCTTACACCATAGTTTTATATTCTGCAGATTTCATTTTATAAAGTGGGGAACATTTTGGCTTCCATCCAGCAAAATGTTTAAACAAGTACTGAACTTATTCCTATGGGTATTTCCATAAAATTGCTGTTCTTTGCACTTTTGTATGGCAGGCAGGCTGCCTAAGGGGAAATTTTGGAACAGCTGGGGCAGAGGCAGGGTGCTGCAGGGAATGTGGGAGATCACAGCACTCCAGAGACTCAGATTCCTGAAGGTTGAGACCTGCTGATCAAAATCTATTTGTCCTGCTTCTGAATGAAAGATGCAGATAGCTCCAATGTCAAATTCACCGGGAATTCAAATTAGCTAAACAGCCTGGTGTGGGAAGTGCAGCTTGAACATCCAAGAGATATCCCTCAGGAGGTTTCTGCCTTTGTTTCCACTGCTATGTGAATACATGAGGAGAAACTTGCCTCTGGCACTGTGGTACTTACAATTGTCTTTGTGCCTGCAACCTGTTAATTCAGTCTTGTCTAAAAATAAAAGCTAACAAGAGACCAGACCCTTTCAGAACACTCAAGAGGTATGATTTGGTGTCTGCCCTCAAAACATGTGAAACTTCAGTTTCAGGTTGAATCTGAAACCTGTTCTTAATTAATTCTGTGCAAAAATTACCTTTATTTATCACATCAGTATTTCAGATTGAAATTCTGCTGTTGTCTGCACTTAACTTGTAACAGCTCAGGTATGAAGTGGAAATCTTAGATTCAAATTCTGTCTCTGTCCCACTCTCACATGATTCCCAGTACAGACCACAAGAGTGGAGACAGATGGTAACCAGTGCTTCCAAACTAGGGATAATTATAAAAGGTACCTCGAGGATGGGATGGATAACCCATCCTCTTCATGGGTTAACCAAGAGCACCCAAGGAAAATAAGGCACCTGGGTGTGGGTGGTGGCTGTGTGCTGAGGAGCTTTGTACACCAGACTCACTTTTGACTTTTCTCCTTTGGCAGTGCAAGGCTCAAGAGCAACAGCAAGCAAGTGTGCATTGATCCCAAGCTAAAGTGGATCCAGGAATATCTGGAGAAAGCTTTAAACAAGTAAGGCAAGAGACAAACGGACTTAACAGCTAACATCCTGAGTTATTAAAGGGTAGAACATTAAGGGCTGGCTTTTACCATGCGGACAAAGTGCTTGTGGAATCAGATATTGTTTCGAAGAAGGGTTTGGAGTGGACCTAATTTGTATTAAAACAACACTTTCTAGTATATCTTAGATGTTAAACTAAGAATTTTGACAGGGTTTGAGGCAAAATCTATCCTAATGAATATGTTCTGGGGTCCTAAACTCATCCTCTTTAAAAAAACCAGCCGTTCTCCCAAGGAAAATGCTTCCTTTATGCCCCCTTTTCCCCAAGCCAAACTACAGTTCAGAATCTGTGTCATTCCAATGTCTTTGGAGCCCCTTCTTCATGTTACACTGGGTGTCTGCTTGCACAGGCAGCTGAGGCCTAGGGAGTCTTGGCACTAAAAATTGTTGCTCTGCTGGCCAGTGTGGAGTGCTGTTAATGTGAGCCGACGTGAGATGTGCTGCCATAAATAAGGCTTTCCCACAAGGCCAGGGGAAAACCAGCCAAACTTGGCAAATTCAGACTTTTTAAAATCTATTTTTATTCCCCTTGAAACTGGTTGGTCATGCTTACTTCGAGGTAGACTCAGCTCATCTCCATTCAATTTTACAGTGAGAAAGAGCAGCACAAACACATTTCTGTGCTGAGTTGCAGGGGAGGGTTCCAGCCTTCCAGGATTGGAAGATGAGACAAGTGATGATACAAAGCCTTTCCTTGTTTGCCCAGGGCCCTGGGCTGTGGTTGATCCTGCAGCAGCAGCATTTTGGCCAGCAAGGCTACCTGTGCACTCAGCATCCCTCCCACCTTTGCCATTACATTCCCACCCCGCAGTAACTGCGCTGTAACCC
>NW_008651427.1:8111-48260 GCF_000695815.1 Acanthisitta chloris
AAAGGCAGAGCTGGAATCCAGTCATTTGCAAAAGTGATGCATTATTGGGGAAGGTATGGCCCCAGGGCAGATGTGAGGCAGCACAGGTAGCTGAATGCCTTCCACTGTTTGCTTTGTAAATGCATATGCCAAACAGGGGGCAGAGTTTAAAAAAAAAGTTGTTCCCCTGTGTTTTTACAATAAGCAAGGGGGAAAATGCTACCAGAAGTAGAGAGATTCCTCCATGTGTCCCTTTTGGGACCACACTGAGGAGGAAGAAGGAAGGAAGCCAGCTAACAAACTGACTGTGATTCCAGCCCTGACAGCTCTTCCCATCTCATCCGATGCTCAGTGCCTTCTTTGCTGCCTTTTGTCCTTTGGACAAATTCTCTGCAGAGGTAATCCACGTTAATGCTGCCAGGATGGCTTTGGGTTTAGGCACAACTGAAGCTAAGAGCAGGATGTGGCCCATGCTGACTATTCCAGGGGCTTGAGCTACTTTGTTTTACAAATTGGGACAATCCTCAAGCTCCTGCTTAAGTTTCTGTTTGCTGTCATCCGCAACATTAAATTTAGGAGGCACATTAGAAATTTGTAGGGTTGGGCAAACATGATAAAGTGCCTGTCTGACTTAGGGGAACAACTCAGCTGTGACACATTCTGCTCTCGCTTCTGATCTACTGAAACCATTGAGCGAGCCTGTGCCTAATCTCCAGCCAGATCCTGGGTTTTGTTCATCTAATGCTAATCCAGAAGCAATTCTGCTAATTTGGTGGATTTCATCCTGGTTTACATTGAATAACAAAAGAGTACTTGGTCCCAGCTCTATGAAATAAGGTGAAGGAAAGCATATATCTCCATCACCTAATCCTGTAATTGTGGCATTGTTTTCATTTTCCAGCTAGTAATGGAGTAATGCTAGCACCAGTGGCATTTTCATGCTTCACAGACAGTCAGGACACTGTTTGTATCATTTTCACAAGGCATGTTTTTGATGTATTTTAGTGCACAGCTTTGACTTCTTCAGTGAAATGTACTTTGGAGTATATTTATAGCACATCAAACAATTCATATATTTGAATTGGAGCCATATGAATGTTGGTAGTTTAAAACACCGATATCCCTCTAAACTACTAACAGCTTGTAAAATGAATCTATATAGATCTATAAATGTTAATGTAGCTATCAGTTTCAATCAGCCATATATTATATTTTTTCACTTGTACCAAAATTGTATGAAATGTGACATTACCCTATATGCACTAGCAATAAAATGGCTAATTGTTTCATGTTATGAAAACCCAATTGTACATGGGAATTTATTTTTCTGGAATAAAATCAATACATTTTGTAGAAAGGGCTCTTGTAATTGCTTAAGTAGAATCCAAACTGTGAAGACATCTTAATCTATACCAGTACTTCAATATGAGAATATCTTTGGTGTTACAATCTGCAGCTAGGGACAAGGAAAAGTTCCTAGAATAGTAGTCCAATACAGTTAATTGTGAAATCAGAGATGGTTTTTAGTAGGGAGTTATTTTGCTCACTAATTCTGCTTAGCCTTTATTATTGCTTTATATTCATCACATCTCCATGTAATATACACACTTATGAGTCATCAGTAAAATACATTAAAGCTGTCAGGAATCCGAATTCCTTAACTGGCTTTAAAAATCATTGTGCAGCTGCTGTGGCCAACATCATTCAACATTCATCCATTTTACAAACAGGGGCAAATCAGTCCTTTCTTGAAATAGCTAACAAATTCTTTTATCACTTCCAGGCAATCTCAGGCATCATTTACAGTACATTAATTGCCTTTCCCTTCCAGCTTTGTACAAAGATAGGTAAAATCAGGTCCTTTACAGAGTTAACAGAGCCCAAAATGAACAGAGACCATCTTGTCCACTGTCACTTTAATATAGTCCCACTTCAGAACTTCCTTCAGTGTGAGATGCTGGAATCCATCAAGCTCTGTGGCTACTGCTGGCACAGAGGAGAGAGCTGATGGATCTGGAGAAGATAGCAAAGTCACATGGGAAAAATCTTTGTTAAGCCTGCTGGGAGTAAGGAAAGGAAACTCTCAATGTCTAGAGGCTGGCTGTGTTGGTAGCCAAGCCCTGCTGCTGCCTTCCTACATTGTGTTTGTAAACCATGGTGTGACAGCTCTTCCTAATTTCTGCCCTCATTTGTAAATAAGGGCTGGAGTACAAGATGCCAGAACAACTACCTCCCACTACTCCACCAAACATGTGCTGGGTAAAGGCCCCACACAGAGGGACAATGTTAGAGCAGCCACTGGTTGTTGTTGATGCCAGTAGGAATGCCAGAAATTGAGATCCCCTCTGCTTTTGTTGTGTCTCAGGGGAACCATGTGGATGGTGAGGCTCCCGACTTACAAGTTCTGGCAGGCATTTGGGGAGGCTTTGACATTTTGGGTAAAAGGGTTCTTCTGGCCTCAGAGTTTGCAAATGTCCTGTCACCAGGGCACTTTCATTTACCTACCATTCCTCTGAGGCAGAGGGAACATGAAAGAAGATGTTATCATCATTTGTGCCCTGCCAGCAAGATATGAAGGGACAGTAGGATAAATGTGAATAAGGCCTTTGAATATGGATAATTTATGGCAGTCTTTCTTGTATTTTTCTTTTAATTTAGACCACGTCATCGCACTCATAAAAAAAAGCAACAGAAGAAACGGGGCCCACTCTGCCCTTCCCGTGCAACACCACTAAAGTCTCCAGGGAGAAAGAATGGTAGGAGGCATTAGTTTCTGAGCTGGGATACCTCAAGTTCCCTGCTCTTCCACTGACCATCTTATGGGACCTTGGGCAAATATACTAGTCTATCCAGACCTCCATTTCCCCCAGATTTGTTAAGGATAACCTCTTTACCCTTCCTGCAAAGGAATATTATATAGATAAAACTCTTAAAACAGGGAGAAAGTTCAGCTACAACAGATGTGGGAAAAATTTCCCATTTTACAAATGGGAAAATGGACACACAAAGAGGCTAAAATAACCCTGAAGTCAAAGTCAAAAACAGGATAAAGGTTTGGAAGCACTATTTCTTTTAGTTCCAATATCAAACTGTCAGGGTTAAACTATAAATAACAGCTGTGAATTTGCCACTGGTGATTTTTAATGACAAATGCAGCACTAGGTGGTGACAACATGATTTGGTGCATGAGTGGCTGGTTGATGCCTTTCCTATGGGAGAATCTAGGCGAGTCCCAGAGAATGGTGCTGTATATGCCAATGGTCTGGATGTCCCAGTTGAGTTTTTTCTCCCCAGGGTAGTTTGTCCTGCCTTTCTGCACCACAAGAAGTAGCATTACTACTGCGGGATATTATAAAGACATCTTCAAAGAGGAAAATTTTACACATGATGTAGTCATCCTCTTTGTGCCTGGATGTGTTTTCTGAGACTACCTTCACTGAGTGTAGCTACAACTGTCTCTGGCTGTGGTCACAAAGCCTTAGTTGTCTATCAGGCATTGAAAGGGATGTTTGTTCTGACCTTGTAGGCTAGAAGAGACATGCTGGGACATCAGAGTGTTTGAATACCCGGTGTTTACCCTCTGACACTTGTAACTCAGCCTTAGTGACCTCATCTAGATTGCAAAAGGCCAATGAACCTGGAACAAGAGTAGGGGTCACTTCAGACAAAACCTGGAGACCACCAGCACAAACTGGCTCCTTGTTCTGAGTGAACCATATGCACGAGACACTTGCACTTTGCTGTGATACCTAACCCACGCTCTCCTGGGTACCATGCTCACATTGAGCATGGGAGACTCAATTTGTCTGCATCCCACCCTGAGCTCCCTACCTCTGCACTTCACACCTCAGACATTCACTGTGCAGCATGTGGCTGCCTGCCTTCCCTGTCAGCCCACCTTCCCTGGGCAGCTGGTCACCACAAGCTCTGATGTGCTCCCCAGCTGCTCAGAGCAGGTGAGGTCCCAGAGCAGGGAGGCCACAGGGATGGCTCCTGCCTGGCTGCACACTGGGTGCCTCTGCTCTCCAGCTACTCCATGGAGGAAGCTGAACACCAACAAGAGCAGAGCATGGGCTGCTCTCTGCATTCTTCCATCCTCAGAGAGACCTGGCACTCTCTGGAGCTGCGGTCCCCGTGATCTCCATCAGAGGTGTGGGGTAGGGGCAGGTAGAGGAGGCATTCCAAGTGCCACTTGCTCCGCTACGGGGGCTGCTCACAAATGATTAATCCCTCCTTTCCCTGCTGGTTTTTTTGCCCAGTTTCTTTGCCCACTGATAATTCTCTGCTCTGGCTTTCAAGTCCAGAATAAGCTTTCTAGTCAGTCTTCCTCCTGTGTTAGTTCGGAACACCTTACTAACTGTGATGAGCACAACCTACCCAAAATAACAGCCATTGCTGGGTTTGCCCACTGGGTCCCAGTAGCTCCTTGTGGAGAACTTCTCCCAAAAGGTTTGGCAAATACTGATTGGAGGGGCTGCAAAAGAAATGCCTTTGTGTTAGTCCAGTCACTGATTTGCTGTTTGACTAGGCCTGATATCAAAGCTTTTGCGTCTGAAATAAACCTTAATAGTGTTTCACTCTGTTCTTCATCAACAGGAGGTTCAAGATGTAAGAGGCAAGCATTGTAAGCCGTCTACAGGATTTCTTACTGTAGGACCCAGAGAGCAGATAACCAGTATTAGGGAATGAATACATTTCACTGTTACCATGCAGCACAAAAGCAACGCTCCACGCATTTCCAAAGGGTTTTTTCTTGGTTTCATTTTGGGCTTCTGGTTTGGTTTTGGTTTATTTTTTTCCTTGCACAAATTGGCTTGCTTTCACAGTGCTATTTTTATATAGTAAGATGTAACTATTTGAGGAAAATATGTTTTTATACAGGCTGGTTTATTACCTAGCACTGGGGACAGATATGAATTTAAACTAACCCTATGTTATTATATAATATTTTATTTCCTTTTCTATGTAGAGGTTCTGCTTTATTTAACTTTCTTTTGGTTCATGCAAGTCTCCTGGAGTTTTAAACCTAGAAGGACATGAACTGTACAGTGCAATGACGTTGTGTAAGTAGTGGAGGAACAACTTGCCTCCAGAAGTCACAGAGGCCAAGAACATAGGAAGGCTAAAAAGCATCAGGCTGATGAAAGTGAACAGCATTACCCTGGGTGACATTTACAGATATGTTGGGTGAGGGATTAAACTCAGGACTACTGGGCTAAAGCCCTTCTCTGAAGATCAGAGACGTTGGTGACAGCTATGAGCAGCTGGGCCAATGCACATCTGGTATTGCAAGGTGCTAGCACTTGGTTTGTAGTAGTTGTGTGTGCTAGGAGTCACAACATCTGTCTGATGTCACCTGGCATTTCCTATGTTCCTGTGTTTCTGATGACAATTTTAGCTAAAAAAAAAGGAATGGGTTATTAAAGCTCTAACCACACAATCAAGTTGCAAGTTGCTGGAGGAGTCACATACGCTGCCACGCACCAGGTATCTCTTCCCACAGTCACAGGAGGTGACTTCAGCTTGCCTGGCTGGCTTTGCACTGACGTAGGCAGAGATGCATTCACCTTTCACCAACGATGCTGTAATTCTACTGAACAATCATACCATGAGGGCAGTCACATTCTTGATTGCTCTAGAGATACCCAGAAGAGGACGTCTGGCCATATCTTTGGAGAAAAGAGATGCCTGGGGCAAGAAAGTCTGTCCAGTTATTGGAAGGGGTGGTGTTTCTCCTTGTTGTGGAAATGAAAGCTAACACTCACACTGTTCACCAGCAGTCATGGCCCTGTTTCTTGGTGAACAGGATAGTCTCTGGAATATTCTTTGCAGAGTACAGCTGGGGACAGGTACCACTCCTTGTACCAATCCACTCTCTCAGCCAGAAGTTTCTTTCTCCCAGTTCCTACCTGTATACACAATATCTGCGATAGAGCATATGAAAAGACACCTGTAGCACTGCCATAATGTTATGCTGTGCACTGGGATCTTGGGGGAAGCACATTTGTGCAGCACAATGCTTGTGTTTGTATGTATCTGTGTCTGTATTGTAAACAAAAAAATGTTGTAAGATTGTCTTGTTTTTGAGCCGGTTGCTTCAAAAGGAATCTTCCCTCTTCCCTGCAGCCTGTGTTGAGAACACTCAGAGGGGTGTTTCACTAAGCACTCCTTTCTGTGGTAGGCAGCTTTAGTGCCAAAGAGGCACTTTGGCTAGTCAGGGACTACCTTATTTCCATGTGGATTAAGGTAAAAATCTTGTACTTTCTGCACAACAGGGCTACTGCAGAGAGTGCTTCAGCTGGGACCACAACACCTCATTTGCTTTAAAGTAGAAATCAACTGCTGTGCCTAAAATGTTTGTGTGTGTGATTTTGACATTCCTTCTCTTGTAATCATTACCAGCCTGGTGCTTTAAATATATTGTGTCTCTGTTTTGAAAGGTCTGGTACCACTGTATTTGATGACAATTGGAGCGTTCATCTAATATAAGTTGGATCAGATCCTCCTGTGGAAGGGTAAAGGCAAAAGAAATTTTATGAGAAAAACAGAGCTTTTTTTTTCTTCTCTGGACTGTACTTTATATCCTCGGGTCCATCTCCTGCCCCACACATGCACCTGCAATTGCTAGTGGTTTGCCAGAGGCAGATGTGTGAGTGTCAAAGCCAAGAACTTCAGGAAAAGTGTGGAAGAATCTTGGTTCTGATACAGACACAGAGCATGTCCTTACCCAGGAAGGTGCATTCCTCACACATGCTTCCTATTAAAGGACAGCTTGAGGCCTTATTGATTCCCATTGGAGTAAACTGAGAATTAAATAATCCTCTGCTTTCGATTCAGCAGCATAACTTGCTAATGAAGATAGAGGCCATGACCATTTTGTTTCTAGGGGAAACATTGGTTTTCTGGTGAGAAGATGGGGTGGGTAGATGTGTCTGTACAGCCTTGCCAGCGCTCTGTGGTAGTCCTTGTTAACAGGGAGTGCATCTGGGGTCAGCACCAGCAGGGAAAGGTTTCTGGGAACATGCCAACCCCACATTACAGCCTGGGCAAACAGACTGCTTGGACAGGAACAAGGAGATGGGCAGTGCTGAAGCCCAGGGTCTCACCTCTGGAGAGTATAGCCTGGTAGTGGGAAATACTGCAGGAAAGGGAGGTCACCTGTAAATCTTCTCTTTTGGGGGCAAACTAGTGAGTGCTGCAGGGGCAGACTGTGCTAAAGGAAGGACATTTGCTCCTAAGAGAAATGCATGAGTAGCAGCAGGAAGGAAAAGGACTCCATACAAGGCTGGGGAACATTTACGGCCTGGTGGTGATTGTCTGGATGTCTTGTGGGTTGTCCGTCCTTGACATTTCTTGAGACCCACACTGTGACCTGGGCCCTGACAGCTCTGTGCTGGTGACACTTCATTACTCATGTAGCCGAGACCACTCAGGGCATGGGGCTGCTGTCAAGGGCCAGCACCATGTCCCTCCCTTGCCTGGGTGAGGTTGAGCACAGCATGAATGCAGGGGTGGCACAGACCGGGCTGAACACTCAAGTGAGAACCTGATTAAAGCTTTCTCTTGCTATAGCCAAAATTAAACCTTGAGTGTGAAGCTTTGCTCTTTGACATTATTTGCATGATGCATTGGGACGAGCAGCCATGCCCTTAGAACTAGAGGAATCAATCACTGGGCTGCCCCAGGTTCCCTGTGCTGCCTGTGCATCACATTGTTCCTCCAGTACACACCACAACTAGAGCAGGCTGAGAAGCAGCATTAGCAGAATCTCAGTTGGGAAGAGAACTTGGTTTGCCTTTCTGCCTTTAACTGTTGACCAAAGACCAAATCAGGGAAAGGAAGCATGAGGAGATGGGAATGAGGTAGGGACCACATGTGAAGAGGAGAGGGAAGAGATAACACTGAACCATGCAGAAAAAGCGGCTTCCATAAATGTGAAATCATCATGTGGGTATTTTCAACGTGCAGCTCTCGAATCCTAAGGTTGGATTATTACTATTTTTTTAAGAGTAGGTGATATTTATTGCTGTGTCAATTTTTTATTTATACTTGCTTTGTACTTGTATGTATGAATATCTTATCTGAATTCTGCCTGAGGAAGGATGAAGGATGAATTTCTGATGTGTTTTAACAAAGGTGTTTGAGAAAGGTGACTTTATTTTGCAATGAAGGCTATATTTGAAGTTAAATATACACATTTTGTTGAAAATGCAGTTCCTGTAGAAGTTTTTGTTGTCAATTTCCCTTTATTAGCCTCTAGAGGGTCCTTCTTTTGTCTGGCAACTTGTTTTGAGTGATGTGATTTATAGTAGTGAGGAGTTTTTCTGAACTCCACCTAAAATCTGATTTTTTTTCTTTACCAACATCCCACCAAGACAAGCCTTGTCTGAAAAAATGAAACTCTGGTGGCCACAGAGAAGAAAACATGTATCATGATGAAAGGGCTGCATGAACCACCCATCTTCCACTCCTTAAGAACTCAGTGTTGTCAGAATGTGGAAAATACTGTACTTTATATTTTTATTAAGTAAAAGGAAATATCTTCCCAAACAATGTGAAAAGAGGTTTGTATTTGTGTTCTTGTAAGGCAGCTTTTATGGAGGAGTTATGTTATGCTTTTGAAATGACTCCTTTCATAGAAAATTTTGGAAATAAACACTTTTATATTGTTGTAATTTCTCCCATAAATGTGTATGCACTCAAAATTTTCTTAATAAAAATGTCTATCTAAATAAAATTTTTACTTGCTTCTAATTTTTTTTTCCTCACATACAAACAGCTACAAGTTCCACTCAGAAAAATACATTCAGATGTGTGTAATTGTCCAGTTTCAAGGATGCTTCCATATAGCCCAAGTAGCTCAGACTTTGCAGGGAACCTGAGGCAAAGGGCCCATGCATCTGGCAGGGCAGATTGAAATGTGCCATCTTCAAAAGGACTTAACTATTTGCTCCCTAAACAGAAACCCAAGTATATAAAAAATACTCTTTTCTCCAAAACTTGTCTCCTGAAGCAGTTTGACTTCGCTATGGAACAGGGCTGGTTTTGCTCCAGCAACAGGGATGCAATCGTCATCTGTGCTGAGGAATGGATGAGGGTTTTTCTGAAGAGCCTGAGGGGTGTCAGGGACATTGGCAAAAGAGCAGATGTGAACAACACTGTCCTTGGGGCTGCTTTTCCCAGGGCACAGCAGACACAATCTTCAGTCTGGAGGTGAAAAATGGTTTGAGAGGCTTGTAGACCTGAGAACCTGAAGGTGTAATCCTAACTTGGATGATGTTGTAAGGAATTTGCTGTGAGTTTCAAAATCATGAGTTGAAAACTTATCTCGTCAGTGCCTTTCCCCATCTCTGAGTTCTTACGGCAAGGGGAAACTGTTTCCTCAGGTCACACTGCCCTGTTCTAACATGCCAGTCCTTCTCCATCCATTCACTGAAACAACACAGGTGAATCCCAGCACTATGTACAGCTCTGGCTGGAGCAAAGTTTAGGGATAGTTTAATATAACAGTGAAACAGGGCTTGAGCTTTACTGAGTTTCTTGCTCAGTAAGTATTTCTTGGCCAAATTGACGCAAGGCAAAAGACATGCATAAAATGGAGAAAAGGAAACGCAGATGACTGATGATCCCTTTGCAAATCCAACAGTGATTTACTAAGAGATTATGAAAAACTCAGCAGGTAATTGTGAGTGCAGATGGTCAGTGAGAGATTCCCAGGCCACTGGGAAATGCATTGGGAGTAATTAGCTATAAAATTACACATTAATATTAAGTACAGGCCCAATGTTCTGTGGAGCACTTTGCTGTGCCTTTCGCCACGTGTTTTCTCTTGAATGTGAAAGTTTTGGTTCTTCCTCAGCAAAGCATCACAGCAATGTATCCATGAACTGCCTAGGAATTGGAGGTGAACCCACCTCATTAGCACATCTGGCTCTCTTCATAGGCAACTTTCCAATATTAGAGACCTGAAGGAAATCAGCTGCATTCATGATCTCAGTCATCCTGACACTGATTATGGCCTGCATTTATTGGGTTCTGGCATGGTATGGGTCAGAAGACAGCACGGTAAATGACTGCTGCATAGGATCAGCTGGGGATGTTACCACTGAGGATATTACCTAGAATGTTACATGACGAGGGTCACTCCTAGCTACTGGTGAGCCTTTCCCTGATTTATAAAGCTACTTGTTCTCAAGTCATCCCAAGAGTCCTTCAGACAAAGCAAGTATGTGGCTTTGAGACTAGCAAAGGCAAAATGGAAAAAAACCCAACCAAAAACAAAAAACCCAAGGTCTAGAAGCTGAAGCCAGAGAAATTCAAACTGAAACCAGATTTTTAAGTGTGGAACTGATTAGTCTTTGGAACACATTCCCCAAGAGAGGGGGGAAGGAAAGCCCTGATCCTTCCTATGCCTTCAGAGCAAGGCTGAACACTGCTGTGGTGTTAGCCATACACAGCTTGCTGGTCTCCAGGGGACATGGGGTGAAATTATCTTGCCTCTGTTCCCAGCAGGGTCAGCCAAGATGATCCCTCTGGCCTCAGAAATCCATATGCAGAAAGCTCCAGTTCCAAGGGAGCATTCCTCAACCTGCCTGTGATTAATAACACCCACACACACCATCAGCCATCCCAGCTCCACTTGGACCATGGCTGAGGATGACTCCTGCTGTTACACAGGAGACAGATCTGGGGTAAAAGGCTTCAATTCTGGTCATGAAGACTGCCCTCCAGCTGCAAGGGCAGAGGCACAAGAGTGAGAGAAGCCTGCAGCCCTGTCCCTGGTCCATGCACTCCCCAGCTCTGGGAGGGGAAGTCTGCTTACATAGGTCTCCTCTGGATCACACTGGTGATTTTTCTTGTAGGAACTCCCTGAGTTTCTTACTTTGGCCTTTTTTGCCTCTTACTCTTATTTATCCTTTTTTCTCACCTCTGGCTTTTTCGGGACCTCTCAACCCCAGTTGCCACAGCTGAAGGGACAAGTGTTAGTGATTTAATGCCTTTCTCTGCCAGTCCTCCTTCTTTCTGCTTCCTCGTCCTTGTCAGTGCACTCTGGCTAAGGTCAGTCATCCATTTCCAGTCTCTGAAAGAGGTGGAAGGACATTTCCCTTCTGTCCTTTTCAGCCACTGTATCAGAGGAGGATCCGTGGTCCTTTCAGAGAGGATTTCCTTACTGCTGCTGTGGTGCTGTTTGGCTTTTATGCTCTTGGGCTCATTCCTATCTATGAAGTCCAATCTGTCTTCCTCTGCCCGTAGCAGCAACATCCTTTGGCACACCAGCTGTCCTCAGCTCACATGGCTCTCACCTCCTCCTTCTACAGCCAGCTGTTCTTCACAGTAGCTGCCAAGGAAAAAGTGGTGACCTGTTATTGCTGCCTTCCCACTGCCAGCAGAGAGCAGAGCCCTGACACACTGGCTTTGTGAGGTGGCAGAATCCAGGTCATGCTTTAGGCTTTCAGCAAAGTCAAATCAGACCACCATGGCTGGAACAGAAGGAGAAGTCTAGCACAGTCTGTTGAGAGGTGGAAGAGCACAACCTAAGAAAAGAAGGACAGAGGTTTAAAATGCTGCTGTTGCTAACTGAAACATCCAAAATGTGTGTGATTCTTCCACTCCAAAGATTCACAATCAATTCCAGCTGCCTAGCATGCCGCATGATTTATTGCAGCGTCTGGAAGAAGATTTTGGCTGTGGTGAAACTCATTTGTACGTTGCCTGGAAGAATAGCAAATCTGAAGAAAAGACTCTCTGGATGTGGTTCAGAGTGTGTAACAAAACCCAGATTGCCAAGTCCTTCCACACACAGTACCACAGCAATACATAAAGGCAATATAAGTTTAATATCTAGCACACGCTATCTGTTTTGCCTCTGAGCACCAGAGAGAGACTTAAAATACTGCAGACTACACTGTACAATTCATACTCAAAGGGAAGACTACTTACAGAAGCAAATGGCAAGCCCCATTGCATAGCCTGGTCCATGTTTTCTAAATTAGACCCTTTCCACAGGGCAGAACACTAGTAAAATAGTCCTGCACAAAATATGGAAAAGGAGAAAAAAGACAGGAAATACTTCTTTCTTGCAAAATATAAATATTATGAATGCAAATAGGAATCCAACCCTGTATGCCAGATCTACAGCCACAAAAGCCTCTGGATGACTACCAGCATGCTAAGTGTCCACATTCAAAATTAAGATCCTCATAATAACTTCCAGTGCCTTCCTCATCCTGATTTTTCCAGTGATTATCCTACCTTCACTATTGCCTGCTAAGCAATCTACCCCAACCCTGTTACTAAGGGATTGCTACCACCCTCCCCACCCCTTGGGATCTCCAGATCAGATGCCTGGTCTTGCTAGGAAAGCAGAGGGAGATTCCAGGGGCATTTCCAGAATTTATCTCTTATACAGGCCTGCACTCGCCTACACTTGCACCTCATCTCCCAGTCTGGTTTTCTCTTGGTCCATCATTATTATAACTGATGGCCAGGCCCTCTTGCGCAGGAGCGGCACAAACACAGAAGGATAAAGACAGTCCCTACCTGATGGATTTCATGGCCGAAGATCTGCTCTGCTGGGCTCTTAATCAAGCATACATGTTGCAAGGAATGCAAGTCTCTATCTCTTCATTGGGTGTTGGAGAAGCATCACACTGGGCGCAGGATGTCTTGTCAAACAAGTAAAGAAGTACAGATCATCTAATTTCACATTCACTTCTTTCACCATATGCAAGCTCTGGTTAATAAAAAGGTTTTCAGTTCCTTGGAGGAGTGGAGTATTGTAAAAAGATAATGGAGAAGTGACAAGGCTTTCCAGTCATTCAATTACAAGAGATAAAGCCCGGAGAGAGATGTTCCACAGGCAGGAGATGAGTAGGTCTGAGCTGTGCAGCTCACTCCACACAGTCCCCAGGTGGCTTGTTCCCATGTGCATCTTAGCAGCGCTCACCCCGTGTATCACTGTTTTGGGAATCCAGCCATGCTGGCTCCTCCTTTCCTCTCTCTCTCTCTCCTTCCCCTCCCTCCTTCCTCACTTCTAACTTTCCTGCTGCCATATTATTTGTTGCTGACTTTGGACATTCTTCATGGTCTTTCATCAGGTTTCCCAGTGCTTACACACTCTGTGCTGGTTTGGCCTGCTCTGCCTTTAGTCTGTGCAGAAAACAACAGCTTTATCTGTTGCTCAGAGACCATGGTGACTTCAGGGCTTTCCCAGTGCCAGCATCTAATTGCAAACAAGTGGAAGACCCCAGCTACATCCCAGCAATACTGTGCCTTGGGTGGGAGAGCCTGATTCTGCTCACTCTGCACTGTGGGACTAGTGAAATGCTCATGCTTTACGACAATGTATCTCACATTGCCATCTGGCCTTCAGCAATCTAGCTGCCTTGGAAGAGAAGGCATAAAAGCCACATGGTGCTTGTGACATGAATATCTCAAATGTCTAGTTTCCCTTAATGTCAATGCATAAGGGGGAGTTGACTGCAGTGAACAATCTGTATCCTCTTCAGAAAATCCTCACAGTGCACAGAAGTCAATGACACAACATTTTCACTCCATTTCTACCTCTCTTCGAAACCCTCAAAGGGATCATAACTCCATGACATCGACTGCCAGAGAGAGGCAAATGGAGCAGGGCATCAGGCTGGAAGCTTGTGGCTCACATGCTGTGCACAGACACTGTGCTGCCCAGCATGCAGAGCTGCTTGAAAGTTGGACTTTCATCCAGAAGAAAGAGGGAGAGATTCCCAGTACTCTGACATTTGTTTTTACTCCGAAGCAGGACAGAAAGGATCTGAATATTAAGTTTTCTAATGGAATGGACAGTTTGGAAGGGATTCAGTCAGGAAATGGCAGAATCATTTGATCTGCTCAAATCGACAGAGTGTTGGCTCTGCCTATGTGTCATACTGACTGATAGGAGTTGTAGTTCCAGCAATCCACCCAACCCTGGGTTTCCCAGGCTAGCTTGCATCTCCTATGCTGCATTGCTGTCATGGCCCATCTATGACTTATTGGAGCATGTCAGCCAAAGGTGCTTCATGGGGTTTATAGATGCTTCACAGCACCTAGCTCATAAAAGATACTGAGGGCATGAAGCAGAGTCTGGGAGCTTGGGCAGACACTGAGCAGGTCTATTTAACCTGAAATCTTTCTATAATGATTTGACCCCCCAGCACACAATATAAAAAGTTCTGCAAATTTTCCCTGAAAAACTTCAATTCCATGAAAACTATTTTTAATTGCAGGAATACTCTAGCAGAAAATTCTCAATTGCCTCTACATTTTCTGAAACGTTGCCACTTAGCTTCTGTTCATTATTTTATTTGCCACTCTTCAGCTTATTTGACCTCGCTGGGGAATCATCCGCAGATATTGATCAGCAGATAAACAATCTCAAGTCCTGCCAGGGTTATTTCTTCCTCTGTGGCTCTCAAGCACCTCCTTTCCCTTCGAGGGCTGCCCAACCTTCATGTGAAGTACACACTTCATATGAAGAAATCACTCTTGGGACCTGTCCCACTCCTCTACCTCTGCCCCAAGACACCTGCATGTGCTTGTTCTGGGGGCCTGCACAGGCTCATCCCAGACAGCAGTCCCACTATCCCATGTGAGGGCATGTAGCAGATAGAAGAGAGGAAGGGTTATTCTTGCCTACCCTCTAGCAAACAGATCTGGATACAATTTTTTATTTTGTCAGGCTGATTTTCTTGGAATCCAAACATTCAATGGGAACATGGCCATGTTGGTTAAACTTCAGTGAGAAAGTCCAAATGCTCTGTGGTGACTTTTTCATTCTCTCTCAATAGTTCTCAATTGTTTCATTTTCATAATATTGGAACCTGGAGTTCTGATAAGGTAAAATGGCTTGTTTTGACTTCACTATTTCAAATATGATCTAATAATATAACACAGAAGTGCAACATCAAAAGTAGATGTTTTTGTCTTTTAGAAATTAAATATATTCCCAAATCAAATATTTTTTGTGGAAATAGTATTCCTGCAAGAAGTTATGATACTCTGACTTCCCCAGAGCCAATTAGGAATGGAAACAAATGGCAAAACATCATCAGTACTCAGGAAAAATTATTTCTTTTTTTTGATCACTTCTAACAGCCATGGTTTGGGAGAGAGTAACATAAGAGGAACAGGAGACCAATTTTCCCTGCAGCCATACTGAAGCACTGAGGGATCCCTGCAGTGCTGCTGGGATCAGTCACTAGCAGCAAGGAGCCTTAGTGCTTAGAAGGTGAAGGTATGAGGGTGCCCAACAATGATGCTCCGTCAATACCAGTGCCTGAAAACCATTGAAAGCAATATGTGCAGCAGTCAACTTGGATGAGTCTTTCACGTACATTTCCCTTCAGGGGCTGTTCTACAATGGGTTTGATTTAGGCTTGAGATATGAATCTATAAATGTGGTATTTTTGGTCATGTTGCCTGTTTTGTATTAAAATTCTGCAGCTTGTTTCTGCTTCTCTTTTTTTTTTTTTCTTTTTAGCATCTGTGTAGTGCCTCAACAGCATCAGGAAAAAAAAAAAAAAAAGGTAGGAGAATCAGGAGAATAGAGGAAGGATGAGATGGTCTCCTACCAGCACAATATTTGGGGTCTGAGTCATGGGTGACCTGAAAGTATGGAGAGATGTTAACCAGAGGAAAAAGGCAAAACCTAAGATTATGAGTTTTGTCCATTTTAGAAATAATAATAAAAAAAGCATCTACAGGCAAAAAATAGTGGAGATGGTTTCTGATTTCCTGTGGGCTTCAAAGGAGCTCATGTTCAGATGTGCATAGTACATCCATGACCTCTAGCCCATCTGGATCTGTAAAGTCAGGACCCAGACCACTGGAGAAGGAAGTAATGTGCAGGATGAACATGCTAGTCCCTGGTGGTTAGGGTTCTTTCTGCATTTCATCTCTACCAAAGGTGAATAAATAATTTTTAATACAATTTTATTCTAAACTGAGAAAAGTATATTCTTTTATTTTACCTGTCTCCTGAATCAGATATATCTGTGAAACTGCTCTATATCTGTGTAAGAAATGGATCTAATCCTTGGGTATTTTTCACACAGAGAGCTTGTTTCTATTACTACCGAAGGCTTTTTCTCATCATACTCACCAGGCTCTGTAAAAGCAGAATCAAATCCAAATGACTGCTAGAATTTGTCCATCTAGTAAAAAAGGCTTAAAAACAAAAGTCCTAAATAGTTTCAGGTATGTAGATTTAATGACATGAAGGACAAAGACTGTGGACTTATTTTGGATTATACTGTATAACTGAGACTAGAACTTGGCCAAGTATCCTCCCCCTGGACTTTTCATCACTTTGTTTTACTTGTTACTTAGGACCTGTGGATCCTAACTCCTTGAACATTTGCCTTCAGAGGAATCAAATTAGTAACTTTCATCCTGCAGTCCCAGTTGCTCAGACTTTGGCAAATGTCCATCCACAGAGGAGTAACCCTTGGGACCTGCAGAGTAAAATGCAGAGAGGGCTGATGAGACAAAGCCCACACATACACCATGATGAGTAACCAAATAAACCATTAAAGATGCAACGTTTTCTATTTCTCAAGTGTAGAGGTGTGCCTGGTCTCCAGGGCCAGGTAGGTGTCACCATCCTTCTCTGCAGCACTGGGAACAGTGCTTGGCAGTGAAGCATTCTCAGTAGATTGTGCAGCAAAATATCCCAGTGCATGGAAGATTGTGAGGGGAGAGAGATTGTGTGGCTTTGATGATTTTTTTGTTGCTTTTGTTTTGGTTGGTTGGCTTGTTTTTTATTTTATTTTATTTTATTTTATTTTATTTTAGTTTAGTTTAGTTTAGTTTAGTTTAGTTTAGTTTAGTTTAGTTTAGTTTAGTTTAGTTTAGTTTTGTTTTTTTATTTCATCATTCTATGATTCTATGATTTTCAATAAGGGAGAGTTTTGATATAGAAAAGAGAAATTTCTAGGTAGGTGCTGGTGGATTGCAGTTAGGGAAGACTTTCACTTTGGAGTGAATGGGATTTGTTTGGGTGGATAGCACAAACTATCTGGGATGTATAAGAACAGTTTGCTCTCACCCTGTTTCTCTCAGGGGCTGTATCTTCTACAGACTGTTTAGTCAGGTGCTAAATGTCTCTCTGCATTGCCTCATCTTTACGCTTACCTGCTCTACTCACAGGAGCTTCTAGAGAAGATGGGATATGCTCTTCTAATGCATCATCCAAACTTGTATGAGCAAATGACTTAAAAGAATTGTTTGAGGAAGTCATTTAGGCAAATTCCTATAGAAATGAAGTGCTGGGTGACCAGCTCTCCCCAGTGTTGCAGGGCAGTGGAAGCCTGTGCTCCCCAGAGAGATGTCTCCTCCTGGAAACTGTCCCAGAAACGGGTAGGAGCATCCAAGGCTGTCTAGCAAAGGCTTCTCCCAGTTCTTCACAGCTCTGCAGAGATAAATCACCAAAGGCCCCTTTGGTAGATTCTGAACCACTTTGCTTCAGAGGGGTCAGTCTGCAGCTATGATCTGAGTGCTCTGTTCCACAGTGGACTTACCCATCAGCTTTTTCTGGATGTTCCCTACCAGTGGGAGGTGATGCTTGCAAACCTGGGATGTTGCAGGAGTGCAGTCAGTTCAGCTGGCTGGAAGGCAATGTGAGCTGGTCAGACCCCTTGCTTTGCTGAGTCACCACACAGTTATTAACCTCTTCAAATCTCCTTTATGTATTCCAGTGGGCTGGAACAAGACCTCTCATTCCCTTTAAAGAACTATCCAAATGCTTATGTTATGAAGAGGCTGTGAAGTTTGAAATGAGTCAGGAACTGGCACACTCAGCACAACCCATCAGCTGGGGACAGTCCATTTCCTACTCACTGAAAGCCAGGGAATATTTACTAGGACTTCTCCTTTTTTTATTCCTCCCTCTAAGCAGCAAAAAAAAAAAGAACAACATTACAACAATATGCCTGGCTATTCTGTTAAAATTTATTTGTAATGTCATCTGCTCACTAGTGCTGCCATGCTAGAAAGGCCCCAGATGCAAATCAGTACACAAAAGAAAGGCAGAGGATTGGGTCCTGGGAACCAAAATGGAGACTGGCCCTTCTCTTTGTTTTTACAAGTGCAAATATCCCTTCAGGGCACCTGAACTAAGCACTGGAGAGCAAAGGACACGGGAGCCCAAGGAGAGCAGCATTTTAGATATGAAAAAAAAAAACACCCAAAAGGTGAGGAATTCCTAGAGCTTTAACTCTTATGTTAACAAAGTAGAGTGTAAGTGGAGAAGCCTCCACCTGCAATGGGCAGAGGCCTGAGGACTTGGAACCTCCTCTTTTCTTGCAGTGTCTGCAGCGACCAACAGTTGCAAGACTTGCACCCAGTTTCCAGGTGCTGGTGATTGGCCCTGGTGAGTCCCAGGTCTCTGTGCAGGTTTCAGCCACAGGCCCAGGTGCCTCAGTTTCTTGCAAAAAGTATCTCCACCTAAGCACCCAAGCTGGGATGAAGAGACACCCAAAACTCCCCTTCCATCTCCCCCCTTACATAGCCACAACCCACACAGCTGTGAGCTCATGACAGCTCTGGCAAATGCAGAGTAGGGGTAGCAGTTAACAGGTGCTGCACCATGAGTGGGAGATGATGAGACAGCAGGGGAGAGCAAGGAGCTGAGTAGGTTGCAGGTAGTACAGGAACTGAACTAACTTGTCTTTTTGTTTGGCACTTTGGTTTTCAAGTCACCCTGTAGTGTTCCTCACTCAGTCATCTGCATGCTATCAATGTTAAGAAAATGAACCAAATCAAGAAGGAGGTCTGAGTTTATCACTGTGAAATTTGCGTGTATGTAAATTTAAGCAAGGCCACTGCATGCTTTAACACATGCTGCCCACTCAGTTGTAAAGAAAAAGGAAACCATAATTATACAGAACATTTTTCCTGAGTGAAATGTGTGTATTAATGTCATATGTGTATTGATACATACACAAATATGATCATATATGTATATTTGTATGAATATAGAGTCATACATATAATCCATTTTACATGTGTCCAAGAATTTGCATAAAATGCAGCCAGCAACCTAACAGGCCAATAAAATTGCACCCCAGGTGTTCTGGCTAGAAAACATAGGGAATTTTATTAAATCTGCTATTGAGATTGGCATGTAAATCAACCCTTGCCTAGTGCTACCTGTAATATTAATCAAGAGATGGCACTGCAGAGGACTTGAGAGTTCAGTCCTTGGAAGGGACATATGAGAAGTATATGAGCCCTTCAGTGGAAGCACAGAGGACACTACAAACTCTCAGGCAAAGCTATGCTGGAAATTAATGCTTTCCCTCATTGGAAAATGGAGCTGTGTGAAGATCGAAACCCTTTCAGGAAATTGATTGATTTTGGCAGCATCTTCCCTTTGGGAAAAGCAAAGTGAAATGGCTTGCTGGGAATCATCAGTCACATCTATTCATGCCAGTCATTCAGTGCCTCACACAGTTTTCTTTCTTGAGAGACATTGCATCAAGGCTGTGGCCAGGGATTACACAGCAAACCAGGATAGGGAGGTCACCTGGGACTGAATTCAGTAAAGTGAGGCTGGGGAGCTGCAAATCATCACCAGGTCTTGCTGCAGAACAGGCAGAGAGCATCACAAACGCTAACAGCAAACAGCTCCCCATTGCTGAAGAGGGCTTATTAGTGGTTCTCTCATTCACTATCATTGCTTTTCCTTTCAGTGCTGCATGAAAATGTCGAAAATACCAGAGTTTCCTGAGAAAGATTACATTTCTCAGTTAGGCTCTAGCTGATAAGACATTTGAAGAACTGTGTTATCCATGTTATCCTTTTGGGAAAGGCTCACTTAGTTTAGAAGGAAACATGCTATAGAAGGCCATTATTTTCCAAACCCATACACACTTAACTGCTAGAAAATGGACTAATTATGCTCTGAGATTGTTTATATGTGTATGAGGAGTAAGCACCATCTACTAGAAGAACCATGTGTGGGCAGAGAACTGCCAAGATATTGCAATATTTTGGCTAAGCGGCACTCAGCTGTTGGTTTTCAGGTTAGACTAATCATCCTCATGAAATTCACACCAGAAGAATCAGATTTAGGCACAATCTCAGTACCGCCAGGCCAAAGATATGCTTACCAGACTATTCTCCTTCCAGCTCTGGTCTGCCCTGCACATGTGCTAAATAGCATTGCTTCCCAACTTTTTCTACCATTCCTTTATCCATCCTGCATTACAGGTTTGCCATCATTGCTCTAAAGACTCTTAATCTCCCTGACATTGTCCTTCCATTTTGGACTCTAGACAGTCATGCAGAGAAAGGAAGAGAGGAGCTGTAGAGAGAGATATAGCATATGACACAAACCTGCTCTTGTATAGATGCTGCCAATTGGGCTGGGACACGATGTGTAACAGCCAGGGCTCTGCTGTGTCACTTCCAGCCACTGTCTGTGATTTCTCCTCCTTTGGGGTGACTATGTGTTGGCAACAGCCACCCCACATCTGTCCCTCAGTGCTGCAGGGAGGCAGTTGTGTTTTTTTCAATGAACACTGCCAAAGCACGGAGGGACTGAAATTAGCCACATGCTTGGCTGAATCCAGCCATTGGTTTCAGATGAAAAAAACAGCAAACTTCAGAAGTACTTCAACAGTTCAGTTGCCTTTTAAAAAGTAAAATACTTGGCTTTTTCCTTCTAAAGGAACCCTCAGTGTCTAAACCATAATTGAATCAGTAAGATAATTTGAGAAAAAACAAATGGTTCTGTGATTATTATCATCGGGGGGGTTCTCTTTTTCTACTATTCTATTACAGTTCAGCTCAGTCCAAATCAATTATCTCATTTTTCCCCTAAGTTTCCTAAATCAACTGCCAAAAAGCCAGTTTCTTTCCAGTTACTTTCCACCCATACTCTCAGTCAATATCCTCTTGCTGATCTCACCACTTACTATTTATTGGGACTGAACAACCAGACCACTTCACTCATGTGATGGATGTGTCCCTCCACCAGCAACCTCAATGGTTTCTTCAAATGATTGTTTCTGAGGCTCAAGTCTTTTTAGTACACCTGCCTTAATTTGGACATTAGGCATGTGCAACTGCTCTAGCTAGAGCAGAGTGTGCCTTTAGGAATAGTCATTCACAGAAGATCCTTTCACTTTTGAGTATGATAATGGTCTTCAGTTCTTGTAATCTGGAACAGCCCCAGTACCTTCACATGAGTATCAGGTGTTTTACACTCCTCTGAAGAGATGGTTCATCCAGAAAGATCACAAGATACTCTACAGGGGAGAGCTAAGAGTCACCTTGCCTATGGCTGATGTGTAGCCAGCTTTGTTCTGTCCATCACTTTTATTAGACTTGCTTTCCTTACAGGGAAACCTCTTGCAAACCTCCTGTTTGGGTAATCTGCTCTTCATCACCCTGCATATTACAATCCACATATTTACACGACTGGGGCTATGTGAGAAATTAGATCCACATCACCCCACATCTGTACTCCCACTCTGGAAAGTATTTCACTGCTGGGCTGTCAGGAATCATTACAAACCTGAGGAGCAACTGCCCTCATCTGAATGCCTTCAACTCGCCTCCAGGACCAGAGATGATGTATGAGCTGTGATAGGCTCTCTGCTTTCCCTGGTGCTCAGAAACACAACTCCTCTCTGGAAGGAGGATTCCTATTGCTTCAACACATCTGCACTCAAGGACAGGAGAGTGATAAAGCCCTGAGCCTCCCATTGCTCTGAGGTGCCCCGTGGGCTCTGCAACCCAAAGCACTCCAATAGAAGTATAACCATGCAAACAGTACTCCCAGTTAGGGAGGGAATAGACACTTGTGAGAAACTGCAACAGTAATTCATGACCCTGTCCCCCGTGATGGACAGCATCTTGCTTGCAGTATAGTCCTGTGGGCTGAGGAGGACCATACTCATCTTCTGCCAGCAGCTACACTCTGGCTGCTGAGATTTTATGGCATGTTCTGATCTTGACACCTGCTGGTGCTGACAAGTTTTCAGCAGGCAATCACCCCACAGCTACTGGTACTTGTCAGGATGCCTCCTAGGGCCTTTCCACAGGCCTTCTCTTTACCTCCAGGGTAAAATAGGGATGACAGCACGTTCTCACCTCAAAAAGGTATTAGAGGGATAAATGCCTTAATGTAAGAATGCTAAAGCATACAAATGCTTCAAACAGATGCTGTTTCTGTCAAGATCCATCTAAGCAAGGCACAAAAATGATCTCTCCTGCCATGCCTGCAGTGAGAAGACTAGAGGGACTGGCCGTAAGATGAGACAGGAGAGATTCAGATAAGATACTAGGCAAAATGTTTTCACTGTTAGGGTGTTCAGGCATTGGAATATGTTGCCCAGGGAAGTCATGGTGTCACCATCCCTAGAAGTGTTTAAGAGGCATCTGGATCTGATGCTGGAAGATATGATTTAGGGTTTAGGGGTTACAGCAGAGTGACAGGTTAATGGCTGGACTTGATGGTCTTAGAGGTCTCTTCCAACCTTGATGATTCTATTAAAAAGATGTGCATGTCTTTTCAATGCACAAAACCAGTTTTGAAATTTTTGCTCTCTTTTTTCCTGTAAATTTTGTCTGGGTAAAATCCCTCTCAACAACTTTTTATTCTGATATTTGTGTTTCAAAAAGAAACGAATAGAATAGGGTAAATAGCAACGAGAGGAGACAGAATATTTCCCTGCTTGGTTAGTTCTCGGTGTCCCTTTTTTCACCAGGAAGAAATTGCAGAAAGGAATTTTCAAAGCAAGTAGTATTTTTAATAGAATTTAGATAATACTTTCTTGGGAGAATAAAAGCAAGAAATAAATCAAAGTACTTCATCACAAGATAAGCACTAGCCACAGGAACTCCTCAGGTATCTCTGCTATTGCCAGCCCAGAACTGCAGTGGCTGCATGGTCTCCCTCAGCTTTGGTGGTCTTGTTGGATCCCTGGCAGGCCCTGTGGTAGGACACCTCCAGCTGGGTGGCTGCACATGCCCTCTCAGCAGTGTGAGCATCCAAGCAAGAGCTCTTCCCCTCCAAATCTCACCTGAGCCCCTGCACCCAGCAGCACACCTCTGCCTGGAAACCCCAGCCTCCTTCAACCTCACTGCTGCAAGGGCTGAAAGGAAAGGAAAGTGGAGATTAGGAGTGACTGGGAGGGGTTCAGGTATGATGACCCTCAGTTTCCTATCAGCATGTGAAATCCAAGCCCTCTTTTTTTCTGGTTACTGCCCATTTAAAAGAGTTTCCTTGTTTTATGTCAGCTCATGGGTGACACAATGTCACATTCAGAATTAATGAGGCCAGTGAGGCTGGGAGAATGTCATTAGACTAAATGCAAATGCAGTGCTCAGAACCAGTCCAGACCTTTGCCCCAACACCAAATGAATTCAAGGCTAAAATTTGGATGCAAATAGCCCAGGGCATGACCCAGTTACAGTTCACACTAAATCCAGACCTTGAACTTGGGAAAACCTTGCTATTCTTTTACTTTTAATTTTCATGCACTACTTAGTTTCTGTCTGTATGCCAGATATGAAAGAAGAAATGCAGAAATCCTGCAAAGGAGGTCATTCTTCAGCTCCCACCAGTCAGACCAGAAGGGAAAGCGGTTAAAAAGTCTAGATGTATTTGAAAGATTTCCAGCATTCATTTGCAGACTCTCCAAATCTGGATCAATTCCCAGTGATCATCCAATCTGCTAGGTCTCTCTTGCAAACTGATCTCAGCAAGGTCTACTCCATCACAGAAAAAGACACTATGTTTCCTAGGGCTGAAACAGAAAGGAATGGAGATAAATATTCACAGAGAACCTGTGCACATGGGTTTTTTGTGGCTTATTGCCTCTGAAGTGAACTCAGAGTGACAATAGCCTCCAGCCAGTCCACAGGTTCTTGCATTGGTTAGGTGGGCAGAAGGCATATTTAATCCTCATTTGGAAAAGGAGCAAATCCAAAATAAACAACAAGAAGAAAAGAAATACTGAAAAACAAAGACGAAAGGGAAATACTGTCCAGTGCAATTTTTCTAGACATGAAAGTTCCTGATGACAAACTTTGGCCAAAGACTTCACTTTCAAAAATGTGTATTTTAAAAATAAAAATATAAAAAATTGCCATCTCTTCTGTGACTTTTTATTTGCTATAAAATGATGAGTGTTAAGCTTACTTTTTCATTTCCAGTGGGTGATTTCATTGGATTTATTTCTTTTCCTCTTCTTAGGCAGTCTGAATACTTCCTATGATGAAATTCTTCTCTTCCTTCCCAGTATAATTTCTTTCCTTCCCCACCCAGAGATTTCCATTGCTGGCCCAGAGATGAGCATATGTTCCCAAAGCACCTGCAATTCCTAACAACTTCAGCATCTTCACTGAAAACTAAACTGCAAAATTCAGAAGTAAAATGAAGTTCAGATTTCAGCTCCACTGTTTGGAAGGAGGGCTGACATTTAAAGTGTACAAAACGAAGACTGGGCCATAGTGCTCACAGCTGCTAGATACCAGGCTGTAATAGCTCTGCATAGTACTGCCCTCCATAAAAAAGTCCTGTATCCAGAGACCTGTTAAGTGAATCACTCACTGCACAATGAAGCAGGTTCTTGCTGAAAGCTCTGCATAAAGCTTGCATCTGCACATATCTTTCCTTTTTTTTGGGTCTGCTTTTATTCCTGATGGCTTGTTGCCAGGGCAGGGTTTACTCATGAAATTCACATGGGAGTAGTTTTGAAAGCCTAAAAATCAATCATGACTTTTAGCTTTCCCCCTGGCCCCCCTCTTTCTGTAGGAATAACACCCCTTCACCACCCTCCCTTCTCCTCAGTTTGCATTGCTCTGGTAAGCTATTTATCAATAAAAATTCCACAGCTAACACATAATTGAATTTCTATAAAAGCTTTCAAAACTGAGCTGCACTGAGTTGCAAGAGTCGGACAATTAACTTGACAGAGGAGTTAGCACTTCAACCTTGCATTTTTTTCACTGCCTTCTTCTTTCAGAGCAATCATTTTCTCATTTTATTCTGGTTGTGGAAGGAGCAGGTGAAAACAAGCCACAGTTTCTTTAGCAGCCAGCTGTGGTGGTTGGCCAATACTCACTGGAGTTCCAGTGAAATAATGTGCTGGAAACTGCTACTGGCAATGGCTTTCAAACTGGTGCTTAATAGGAAAGAGTTCAGGTAAGAGAAGCACATGCAAAAGGTTGCAGACTAATTTCAAGACTTCTCTAGTTAAGGATACACCTCATCTGGATAATCCAGTGTCACAGGTGAGTTGGGAAGCCAGGGGGCATCAAATGGTTTGGGTTTTACCCACAACAGTAACACTTCTTTGGATGAGAGTGGCTTCCTTCTGGTGAATGGTGCAAAGCACAGCTGCAGAGCACTGCATCCTCCATCTGCCACCACTGACATTCCCATGGCTTAGGACAGACACCCAAACTGCTCAAGCCAACTAGCCAGCAAAACCAGCTCAATCAGCAACATATACCAGCCCTTTCCAGGTTGCTTTCTTCTCCTTTCCTTCACTCCATTTTTTCAAGCCTTTGTATTAGAGGGGCAGAGGAGGCTACACTCTTCCTTGAAGCAGGTAAGTGATGAAGATACAGATGCAGATGGAGATGATGTAGATGCAGGTGGATGGCAAAAGGAGTCTGACTGCTTTCTCCTCCCTCATGGTCCCTTCCCATAACATTGTCATGCCTCCCAAGGGGCTGTGCATAGCCCAAGGGCAGAGGTTCCCAGGCAGAAGGATTTGCGCCAGTAAGGAACTCAGGCAATCCAGACTGGTGCATGGCTGCTGAAAGGCAGGATATCACCAGTGTCACTAGCAGCACTTCTCATCAGCATCGCAGCTGGCAGACATTAATGTCATGACCCCACAGTGCCCAGCAAAAGAAAAACAGGGTCCTGCTCTGCTAGGCTGTGCAACAAGCTTCCAGACTTCATTACATGCTTGCAAGAGAGCAGAAGCAAAGCTGGGAGTTATTTTGTGCTCTCAGGTCATAGTATGATCTCTCTCTCTTCTCCCAAATGCAGCACTCCCACCACAGCAGTTCCTGCCCTTCTGAGGCTGGGCTGAGCTCCTTTGCAAAAAAGTCCCAGCAATGTCTCCTTTATCTTGCAGTTTCCTCAACCTTTTCCCCACAGTGGCTGTTGCCTGCTTCCCTCTCCGCCACCTCTTCCAATAATTCTTCTTTGTCAATCCAGGAATGAAGGTGACAGAACACTTCCTGTTATCAAGGACCCTTCCCATTTCCTCCAGGCATTTACTTCCCTCTGCCTGTCAGCTTCCATGCTCCCAGATCCTTCTTTTGCATCCTTCACATAGGCAGCCCATTCATCAAGCCCTGACACGGGCTGGGTCTGAGTTTGATTTCCTAGCTGGCACTAGAAAGAACTGAACTGCCTTGGGACTTGCAGGCATTTCTGATGAAGCAGGCAAGGTTACAAATTAGATTCAGGTCTAAACCAAATTTTCAACTCCAAACAGTTCTGAAATGAAGCTCAGGACTGAATCTGAACTTGAAGCTTAGCTAGGTTCCTATTGTGAAAAAGAGCCAGAGATTAGCACCATGAGCACTTTGGAGTTGTCTGTCTCAAAACCTCTAAATGAAACACATGGTGTATTTCTTAGCTTGCCTGTCTGAGGACTAAGAGCTGCACCCCAGGAGAGCTTGAAGTGGAGGGTGTCAGAACCACTGTCTTGGCCTGGGCCACCCACCTCTGTGTCCTGATAGCAGTGACCAAGAGGAAGACCATTTCTATTGTAGGAAATGTAATTGCTTTACAATTTGCTTCCTGTTTGAATAAAACCAGCAAATCAAATTATGAAACCATTTTAAAGGGAAAGAATTTCAGAATCAAATTAGAGCTGTGGAAACAGCATCTTTTCAGGCATTCCCAATAAAGATTTTTTTAAAAACCCACAAAACTGATGAGAGCAGCTTTTTCCATCTGAAATGAATGTTTTGAAACAAAATAACTTTATTTTGCTCTGAAGCTCAAGTGGAGGCAAGTTTTCTTTTTGCTTCATTTCATCTTCCTGGAATATTGAAAAACATCTGTCATGATGGCCAGGTCCCTCTTGCCTCCCCAAAAATACTGCTTTCACTGGAAACCACATTTTCTGATAGGAAAAACTTTTCAGGCAAAAAAGCATCCTTTGTGAAAATGGACATGGAACTGTCTGGGAATGAGCTATAACAATGCAACATCTCCATTCATGGAGAACTTATCCAGCCATTTGGTTCTCTCTCAGTACACAAGCCTGTAGATAAAACATAAAGGTCTCCTGCTCCCCACAGCCCCAGCAGATGGAAATAATCTGTGCTGTTTACATATCATTTTACAACCTGGGGAAATCAAGCAGGTGGTGACACAGTTACCTTTAACTGGAATTTAAAGCAGTTGTGGTCCCCATGGTAGCCAAGGGCAGCCTTCCCCTCCAGCAGAGCCAGATGAAGGTAACAACACAATGGTGGGTGATACAAACATTTTCTGCAAATCCCTTCTCCCATCTGGCATGGTGTCTGTATCCCCCAGCAGGGGCTGCCCATCTGGGCACCCGTGGCTTCCTGCACTACCTTGAAAGGAGTCAGTTGCCCACAGCAGGGAAACCTCTGTCCTCAGCATGTACCTTAGGCACCTTCCAGAGACTAGGAACAGCCTTCACAGGGTTTTCACCATTCACAGTAAAAGTTGCAGCCAAGGCTAGAATGCAAATGCTGCTTCCAGTGTCTAACATCATCTTTTATTGCCTGATTTCAGCATGGCAATTCCCAGTCTAGGATTGCTATTTCCCTTACTGCAAAATTCTGCTTGGATATAAGACTATTCCTTCTTCTCTTGGAAATAAATTTTACTTATTCATGTGTTTCTGGCAGGTCATCCCAGAAAGCAAGGGTTAAGTTATGCGGTGATTTGCAAGTGAGACTACTCAGCTTTGGCAGGGTCTGTGCTCCATACTCCTGATCTCTATGTTTGATGAGGTTCAGGTCAGGGATAACTCGTGCAGAGACGATGTATGGATGAGGCAATCTGGGGCCTGCTTATTCCTTCACTAATGATCAGAAAAAATTTCAGAGATACCCCATCTCTGCCTTGCCTGTTGTCTTTGAAGTATTCCATAGGATCTGGAGAAAGCAGTCAATTATGTTTCATAAAAATATCAGTTGGTTTTGTTAAAAAATTTTGCAGTCCTCTTCCCTGCTTCCATTTTTCAAGATGTTTCATGGAATGAGAAAGAAAAAATGAGTGGGATTTAAAAAAAAAAATTTAAATAAAAGGTTTCAGGTTTTGTGTTTCAGTTTAAAAAAAAACCCTCCCACACCTGAAACAGTAAAAGAAAAAATAAAGAAATATAGGAGAGGGAGGCTTCAGGGGAGAAAGAAACTCACATTCATCATTGTCCAAAGCCAAAATCTAGTCTGAACTGCAAACATCTTGCAACCAATCCCTCTGCCCATCATTCCTTCCCCAAACACAGAAACAAACCAAACCTTTATTAGCCCAGGATTTGTCTACACACAACTGTGTTGCTTTAAGGGAACATGGAAGTAGCACACATCACACAACTGCTGAACATTGTTTTCCTTGTAGAAATGCACCTTCAGCTGCATTGTTCATCCCAGTAGACCTCAGGGGATACACTGTGCCAAAGTAGGACATCTTTATTTTGATAGACTCTCATGCACATCCAAGGTTCTACATCTCATCCATAAGTGAAAAAAAACACACTCCTGACCAAAACAGTTGTGGGGATACAGAGCTGGCCTTAAAAGGAGTTACCCTTGCTACACAAAAAGTGACCCCCTCCTGAGGACCTCCCCGAGGTCTTCTCCAAGCCCTCAAACCATTTCAGAACACAGCAAGGCTAGCGAAGAAGAAAGCATTCTTTTAGTTTATAATTTTATCTGTGCCAGGGTTATCTCACATAGTTCCAACAGAAAAGCATTAGGCCAAAATATATTTCCTTATGGTGAAAGGAAAGCTATCAGGCAGATAATACCAATGCTGTACCAAGAATGGGCTGCTTGATGTGCACAGCCTGTTGGACTGCTGTTTTCAGCACTGTTGATAGGATGGAGAATAATCCAGTCAATAGCATAAAGCTATCACAAGTATCAGTGGGGACACAATTCCAAAAGGAAGCTCTGGAATCAGAAGTGTGATTAGAGGCAGGAAGAGAGATTACAGCCTAGGAAAACATGTTGAGCAAGAAGATACTGAAAATAGTGGGACTTGCTTTACAGTGAAGATAAAAAGCTAGGGATGTTATGGAAGTTGACAGGACTATCAGGGTTGTATAGAAGCCAGATCATCACAGAGCTTCTGTTGCTGTGTCTTCTAACACAGGAATATCCTGGATGTGCACAGATACACTGTGGAGTTGAGTCATAACATTTGAATGCATCTATAGGAATGGCTTTTCCACATGTTGCATTTGATGCCTGAAGCTTAGAGAGGTTCAGAGTTAAGTAGGATGTTCCTCAAAGGCATGGGAATATTCACAATTATATTAAGGCAGTTTCATAAACAAGAGTTTGGGGAAAGTTATAAAACATGTTGGCAGACAACTGCTAATAAAGTAAATTAGTAAGCAGCTTCCCCAGCGGGCAGTTTCTCTCTTCCTTAGGAGCACCTGGTTCTGAATATAACCAGAGTTGGGATATTTGTGCAGATGTCTCAGGCAATTTGGCAAGCCTGAGGTTGTCCCCTTCTGAAATTACTCCTGTAAGTCAGCTAAGGTTCAAAATGCTCAGTTTTCTGTTTTTCTCCTCTGTATTTTCTCAGTATCTACTGCTGCTGCTTTCCTTACTCACACAAGGCTGGCGTTAACACACCAGGGTCCTGTAACCTGCATCCACACTCCTATGAACTGCAAAGTCTGAGGTTTGTGAGAATATTTTTATATGGGCTTTTGTTTTTTAGCTAAGACTGGGTTTGCAGCATTTCCAGACCAGTCACAAACCTCTGGAGGTACTTTGGGCTTGAGAGATTTGCAGCTTCATTTTATTCACTGTAGAAGTTGGAATAACTTGGATAAACATTGGTTAATCAGTACAACTCCTTGTGCTTATCTGCCATGAACCCAGACTGCCTACTTCTTACTATTCCTCCAGCACTAGTTTTTGCCAGACATAGTCACAAACATTCCTGTTTCCTGATAACATGGAGAGAAGCAAAGTTGATTCAGAAATTTTCTTGTGTGTGAGAGCACAGGCAGCTGGGGCTGCTGCTCATGCCCACAGCTGATGTTTGAAGGGGCTCGCCAGAGCCAGCTTGATCTCCAGCCCAGCTGGGGAGATAGGGAGCTGAGGAAGTGTGACTTCTGAAGAGCATAGATAGCCTGGGATAATCACTTCTTGTAAGCCACTGAAGTAGGTCTCTTGAATTTCACTTCCCAACAGCACTGAGAAGTGTGTGCATGAGACAGTGACACTTACAAGAGAAATGAAAACTGACTGGAGTTACTCACTTCTGAATGGATGCTGGACTGTAGTGGTTGTTTGGTGAGCCTGCTAAATTTAGAGAAGTTTAAGTTCACAGAGAGAATAACATTATTTAAGGAGTTTTTTTCAGCTGAAAGTTTCCAACTGAAAATGCATGGGAAATTTTGAAAATACGGCAACATTCTTTGTTCACTTGTCAAAAATATTTAACTTTTTTATATAGAAATATTTTGTTGTAAAATGTATGAAGTGGGGAATTTTTGTTTTGGATTAAATATAATGTTTGAGACAGAATATTCCTACTCATTTTACCTTCTCACTTAGCTAGAAAAAAGTACCTGTTTCTTTCTGCCTGTATTTTTTGAAGAGAAAAACCTAAGGTGAAGACATAATACAGGCTAAGGCAACAGTCACCAGTCAAGACATTCCATAGTTTTTCTGCATTGCTCTTTAGAAACACCTTGGGCTAAGGTACATCTCCTAGCTCAATCCAGGCTTCTCAAAGGAAAACTAGGAAGAAAAGGCATCTGAAAAACATTCATCTTCCTCCCTCTGGCTGAAGAAGAAACTGTATTTGTCTAGCAGTTTATTTCAAAATAGTATTCTGAAATATTAGTCAGATAACTTAAAACATAATTCAGATTAAAAATCTGAAATCTGGAAGTTCACATGGCTGTGTTCATGCTCAAATACCTGGCAGCAAGGGAGGCAGGAAAGTACTTGATCAATGAAGAGTCTATTCTTTCCAAACACATGTTTTTGGAGAGGATAGGGAAAGGAAGGAGGCTAATGGGATTAGCTTGCTGCTAAAGCTCTCACAGCAGACATGCTGCTGTTCTGGGAAAACAAGCAGTACTGCAGCTCTCTTGCTCCCTGATCTCTGGTGGGATTTCCCCACACCATCCTTAGAGCCAGACCTCTGTAGGCATGGCCACCCATGAGGGACTGCCAGGCCAGCACTCTAACCTCCCCTCTTCCCCTTCTGCTTAGTCCCATATCACTACCTTGAATTGCCTTGCTGTCAGCCCATCCCTATTCCCCAATCTCCTGACACAGGGACTGGATTTGGGGAACCCTGGGCTCTTGCAGGCACAAGTTAAAGCCCCTGGATTTGCAAAATGCAAAGTGGGCATCCCAACACACTGCTCAGGCTGTCTTGGCTGCCCCAGGCTTCTCTGAGACTTGGCCAGACCTACTGGCTTCACATCAGATTGCTACCCTTGGACATTTTATCAATTTTATCATACCCTTTTATCAAGAATAATATGGTCTATCAAGAATAGCATGGCCAGCAGGACTAGGGCAGTGATCACCTCCCTGTACTCAGCATTGGTGAGGTCACACCTCGAGTACTGTTTTCAGTTTTTGGCACCTCACTTTAAAAAGGACATTGAGGTGCTGGAGCAAGTCCAGACAAGTGCAATGAGGCTCATAAAGGGTCTGGAAAACCTGTTGTATGAGGAAGGACTGAGAGAATTGGGTTTGTTTAGTTTAGTCTTGAGAAGAGGCTCGAGGGTGACCACACGGCTCTCTACAACTCCCTGAAAGGTGGGAGAAGGTCTCTCCTGCCATGGCTGCAGTGAGAGGGCTAGAGAGAATGGCCATGAGCTGAGACAGGGCAGAGTCAGATTAGATGTTAGGAAAACTTTTTCATTGTTAGGGTGGTCAGGCACTGGAATAGGTTGACCCGACCCGGGATGGAGTCATCATCCCTGGAAGTGTTTGAGAGACATTTGGATCTCGTGTTGGAGGATATAGTTTAGGGTTTAGGGGTTACAGCAGTGGCAGGTTAATGGTTGGACTCGATCATCTTAGAGGTCTCCTCCAACCTCGATTCTATGATTTCTATGACATGGAGAACTCTGGGACATAAATCCTGGAGTGCAGGAGACAAGATTACATCTTCACACATGTTAATTTACATCCACGACATTTGGATCTCGTGTTGGAGGATATAGTTTAGGGTTTAGGGGTTACAGCAGTGGCAGGTTAATGGTTGGACTCGATCATCTTAGAGGTCTCCTCCAACCTCGATTCTATGATTTCTATGACATGGAGAACTCTGGGACATAAATCCTGGAGTGCAGGAGACAAGATTACATCTTCACACATGTTAATTTACATCCACGTCTAGTTCTCCTAGCTTTTTTGAGGGAATTTCTATTTATTTATTTTCTTGTGTTACCAGTGACATTAATAGTTTAGCAGCAGCTGCTGCCAAAAGAATCATCCAGTTTATAGACGCAGTGAAGAACAACTTCTTACATTATTTGCGATAAGTAAATCTTTGTTCCCCAAGCAGAAGGAATTATTTCATTCAGTAAGGTAACTCAGCAAAGAAATATCTTCCCTCCCAAGTA
Organism: Acanthisitta chloris; assembly: GCF_000695815.1. Classification (NCBI taxonomy): domain Eukaryota; kingdom Metazoa; phylum Chordata; class Aves; order Passeriformes; family Acanthisittidae; genus Acanthisitta; species Acanthisitta chloris. The sequence continues at coordinate 40,898 of NW_008651427.1, forward strand.
TTCAAGAAGTGCTAGTAATACAGAATACAATCACCACAATGGATTTATTTAGCCATTTTCCCCCATCATTTGTCATATACTTTTAAAAATAAGATGACTCCTGAAGGAACCAATTCACAAGACATTTATAGTAAAAGTTATGTCCAGCCAAAGCAGATGGAATGCAGATAGTGCAGGATATGACAGGAGAGCAGATGTTTTCTAATCATTCCTGCATCATTCCTGGTCACTAGCCAGCTGTATTGGGATTACCCAGTCCCCACACACAAGCAGCATGGCTTTGCAATCTGCAGAGACGCATGGTAATCCAGATGCCTGCTTGGGAGAAAAATTAGGGCTCTCGGCACTGGTATTTTTATGTTGCTTTGCTGTTGCACCTCATTTAATTGGCAAACAAAGGGAATGAATAGCAGAACTTAAATCACACTTTCACATCCATCTCCAGCACTGGCATGGCTGCTGTGGAGCCCTCTCCATCTCCAGGAGACATGCAGCAGCCCTGCGAAGCTGTGTGTGACTTCTTGCTGGTTCCTGGCTGTTGTTCCTCAATCCTTGTCTGGAAAAATATAATTAATTTTTCCATGCTCACTGTCATCTCTAAGTCACCCTTTAAATTCTATTAATTTTTTTCCTAAAGAATAAATACCTCATCTATCTGAATTTTCAGGAGAAAAAAAATCACTTTTATCTTCATTTAGGCAGTGGACAAGATCCAAATGGTTCCTGAAGGAGAAAGCTTATTCCAGACAGATCTGCTGTGAAATATCCCCATTCATTTACACACATACATACATATGTAGAGACACACATAGATGCCCATATTTATCTGTTATATCTATAGCTGTATGCATTCATACATAATGCACTGCAAAGATATGCAGAGACAGCTCCATGATCCTTTAGCCCATACTGTCCTGGAATTGAACTGGAATGACATTTCCTGAGTTAAGGCAGAGCTGCGAGATCCCATTCACATGTCCATGACCTGAATTTTCCTCTATGAAGGCTACTGTATATTTACAGTGAAGTGGCCTCTGAAGTGGGGAAATAGATTTGGGTTTTTTCACAAGGTCCTGGGTAGGTTTGTGCCTCCTGGGCTTAAGGCTGTGTGTAGTGCCTACTCTACCACCAGTCCCTGATCTAGCTGGTCCCAACTGTGCCTGCAGGTATTGCACTCCAAACTCAGGTCTGCAGAGCTGGTACAGGCTTAGGGCTCTAACCAGTTTAGGTACATCTGAGAATAGCCCTGATTTCTCTATAGCATGCTCCATACAGACACAGCCTTTCCTTTCAAGGAACCAGCAGATAATTTTCTGCCTCTAAAATAAATCCACCAGGTTTTGTAACAATTTGTGAGTGAAGGTCTGGGATTTTGGCCCTTGTGGATCAGTCTGAGAAACATCACCAAAAGAGTTGTCTGTTAAAAAATATCTACTGGATATGCTGGAAAGAAAGGAGCTTATGGCCCGTGAATGCTTTCATACTGAGAGGGAACAATGCAATTATGTTCTCTGGCTTTCCTGCCTTCAGCAGTAAGGGAAGGGCCTAAGTAATGAACATGATTTGTAAGAGATTCTTCACTACCTCCAGGTAGATAAGGATTACAGGAAAAACAGAGGTGATGGAGAGTCCATCAACCATCTTGAGAACAGAGAGATACTGGGCTGCTTGGGAAAAGGCAGGAAGGCAAAATCCTAATGCTCAGGAGTCCAGTAATGTTTAAACTGCTGATAGCAACACACAGATGAAGGACTAGGACCAGCTGGATTTAGTCTGTGAGATCTCATGCTAGGGCTTCATAGGTCTAACAATTTCCATCCCTTAGCTGGATTCATGTGGGACTTGGCTCTCAGTCAGCTGTGTTCAAAACATAATCCTTCCCACTGCCCTTCTAGGAAGGAGTGTGACTGGCATGTTCCATCACCTTGGCCAGTCTTTCTCGGGAAATGCTCCCAGGGAGTGAATGGTGTTTAATTGCTCTCACATGCCCAGAGAGGAGTCTTGAGATACCTCTTGGCAGGGGTCAAGTATGCCTGGACATAGATGGAGAATTAAGTTTTGTTACTGCTTTGCATCAGGCCCCTCCTGGTGTCCAGAGGACTTTGCTCTTCAGATCCCCTCAGCCAAGCACTGCTCACGAGGGTGCAATTTACAGAAGACTTTGTGTGGGTGGGTCAGTTCAGAGAAGAGTGATTCTAACCCAAGCACAGAGCCAACAGCTTTGCTTTCCCAAGGATGATGCAAAGATAAAACAAATTATGGCTAAAAAATATTTTTCAACATGAAATCTGGAAATTGTCAGGAACATGGAATTGCAATTACAATTCTGTCCCGCTCTCAGCCACACCATAAAAAGAAGGTCATGAGGATCCTTCTGTTGATGACAGCAGACATGTCTATTGTTCTAGGTATGGCAGCTGCAAGAAGGCCATTAGACAGAGGAATTTCTTTACAGAGAATCATTTCATTATTCCAACCTGGAAAATGCTGCTTGCCTTGAGGGCAGGGCCAATCAGGAGGCATAAACTTTACAAGGGCAATAGACCTAGCTTGAAAAATTCATATTCACACCTGACCTTTCTGTTTTCACCTCTAAGAGATAATTTCCAGGGAATAAATAACCTGGTCATTTGTGAGTCCACTGGGCAAATACAGCCCTTTCATGGTCTTACTATAAGCCTCAGGTGTCCAGAATAGATGAACATATTGCCTGCCTCTGAGTCAGGGATTACAGTGGGTACAGCAGAGATCAAATATAGAGGTCTCGTAAGTGTTGCCTGTGACTTCAATTCAGCAAAACACTAGAGCATGTGCTTAGCATAAAACTGTAATGCAAGCAATAGTTGACTTGTCTACTTAAATCTAGGCATGTGGTTAAGTACTTTGCTGGATCAAGGCCAGCATGTATAGCATGATGCTACTAGAGGAGTAACCAGCATCAGGGACTGGATGCACACATACGTGGAGTGAAGGCATTGCCATGGTCCCTGAACTGAGCTCTGCAGGCAGCCTTGATAAAACAGGGCTGTCACACCAACACCTAGAAGGGGGTAGCATACTGTCTGCCCAGGTTTAGCTTGGCAACACCTCTTGGCACAAGAGTGTAACCACATGTCTACTTTACTTACACATATTGGTAACCTCACTACCAAGGTGGTTGGGTCCTCCTGTTCCTTTTAGCTGTGTGGCTGCAACATATGCAAGCACAGAATGAATGAGAGACGTCATGAATGACCAAAACAAGAAGCACAATATCTAAGCTTTGGGTCATGGCCTAGAGAACAGCTGAAAAATCAGGGCCACCTATACACAGGGCTGCTTGAAAGAGGACCAGAGCTGTGAGCACAGACACTGTGTCCTGCTGTGTTCAGCGAAAGGAATTTTGCTTGTTCTTTGCAAGTATCCAAATTGCAGCCAAAAAAAAGTGACTCACAACAGCACTGGATTTTTTTCCCCTCCAGCCAGAAATAAGGCTTGACACCTTGAACACTGCTTAAATGCACACAGCAGGGAGGGCTGCTGTAAGCTCAACACTTTATATGGATTGTTTTGCTGACTTCAGACAGTCGTCTGAGGTGAGGATCTACTTGAGGTTGTATTCAGAGTGGTGGATCCCTGCCAGGCTCCCTGAGGGGTTTGCTGTGGGAAAGACCCCAAGTGCCACTGGCACAGGGCTGGGCTGTGCTAGGACCCATTCAGCAGCAGCAAAGCCATTCAAGCAAAGTGCTCGTCTCTGGGTATCTTATTTTTCCCCATCTGAAGTGATGAATCCCACTCTGAAACCAAGGGAAGCAGTCAAATGAGAGTTTTTTTCCATTAAGAATCTATTGTGGTTTTTTAATTGCTCTACCAAAAACCAGATCAAGTGGCAGAAAGAGCATCTTGTGTTAGTGAAGAAAATGAGATGCATTTTGCCCATTTAAACACGTATGAAATTAGACAAATGTGCATTCCATTAAAAAAGAGGTTTTCTTTGAGGAAAATACCTAATGCTAGTGGAGAAAAAAATAGCTTAAGGAAGTAACTTCTAGTATTACACTGTCGCTTGAGTATTCTTGGTGAATCAGTGCCAAAAGCTAGATTTCATTCATTAGAAACCATATACTGTTCGATCTAAGTCTGTGACTGAACTAGGGTCTGGCTTTTGTGTCTTGTGGGAAATTCAGCATGAGATGTCAAAAACATTTCTATTCTAAAGTGAAACACATAGAGACAAATTTGGGATTGCTTAAGCACTGCATATGAAAAGATTCAGAACTTTCCATTTTGCTTCTGTTTTGTAAGTCTTAAAATGCTTTTATATGTTTAAAAAAAGTGTTCTGAAAACATATTTTCAGAAAGAAACATGAATCTTTCTCTGGTTTCATTAAAAAGACAGTGTCAGTACTTTTGAAATGTTTACTTTTGGAGATCCCTCTCTAAATGAAATGTTAAAATCAGCTTCTGTAATTTTTCCATCTAGAAGGAACTACCTTAGTTAACAATTCTCTCATAAAGAACAGGAAACGTCCTCTAAACACCTGCTTCATGAAAGATGTGTTTATTTCACAGATCACTGGAAAGCAGTCAGCTCTGGCAAGGGCAGTATGAAGGTTTTCAATGGCTTGGGAATTCACTATGATTAAACACTTAAGCTAAGATGCTTCCCAAAAGGGATTTGGAGTATGGAGATCTTGGTAATTTTGGTCATAAATACAATTCAGATTTTAATACCATGTGTGGTAAGCCACCTTAGACTTCAGTAACATTCAGAAAGACTATTTTGTGTGTCTAAAAGAGATCTCTATTGCCAAATGCTGTGTCTTAAAAATCTATTTGAGAACAGGTCTACCTTTAGCTGAGTGTACTGGGATACATCTTGCCTAAAAAAATAAAGACATATTGCATGAAGAGATTTTAAAGCTGTCCATTCTTTTCATGTGCATGTGTGTATTTCTTTGGGTGGAAATGTAATATATATAGGAAAGGTGAAAGAACAGAAAATGTGTGTTTCCAGAACAAATATTGAAGCTAAATTTGTTTTGATAAATGATATCCAAAAGCAGTCTTTTATATATAAATATATATATGTATGTATCTCCAAAGCCATATGTATATACACACACAAATGTACATAGTTGTCTTTGAAGGAAACTTTCGGACTTAACCCTGATCTTAGGCAGAGGCCTCTCATCTACACAGCATTCAGTAATGGAATAATCTGGTTAAAAGTATTTCAAATACAGGTAATTTTATGAAAAGCACTGAGCTATTCCAGGACACGATTACTATCTTACTGCTTAATTAAATTTTCTTTCTTTACAAAAAAGCAGCTATCTGAAAGTGTAATGAAGTGATTGCTGTTTGTGTAGCTGTGAAGGAGGGAAGCTCACTGGTTCATTAGCAAAGCAAGTAATTTGCCTTTGGCATTAGTTAACCCTAAGGGCCAAATTCCACTCTCAAGTACAGCAAGAGGAAAATAACAGGGGATAGACTGGATTTGCAGTGCTGTTAGTGGGAGCAAAATTTGGCCCTTATAATTCAGTGGGAAAGTAAATATAATATTCCTGCTTTCCATCCATCATGTCAGATAGCTAGATGGCTTGATTAGATTACTGAGGTCACACTAACCATGATGTATATCTGGCTGAATTGAAAGATGCCATTAAAACGGGATTCCTGGAATTTGTCAGGAAAACAAAATATTTCCTATCCAAACTCATTATATTGCAAAATAAAAATGGGTAAATAAATGAGAAAGCTTCAAGAAGCCCTCTTGTCTGCCTGTAGAATTATAAGTATTTAAATATGATCAGGTTTTTAATTTTTTTTCCTGGATTTGTAACAAATCTTTGGATATTTCTGCTTTATTTTGGAAAAACTTGTGAATCTTATTTTTCTAAAACAAGATACTTTTGCCATCTTCTCATGTAGAGTATACATTGAGCATAAAGCTTATCCTAAATCTGGAAGATGAAATAGACCTTTCAGCACAAGATTCCTGTTGGGAGAAACATTTTTGACTTTCTAACATGTTGATTTGTCAATCACAACACTGTACACACAGCTTTGATTTTGGCACAGCTCAGGAAGAATGGAGCACTTAGCATTTTTCTCCCAGCTCACTTTCCTTAGTTGATAGCTACAGACTCTAGGATTTAGGGGATCTGCCCACTATTAACCTTCAGGCTAGGGGAAACAGGTTTCCCAATTTTATATGGAAGACAAGGAGACAAAGCTGACCTTGGCACTGGGCAGCTAAGGATCTAAGGATCAGTTTTCACAGCAACCCCAAGATATGCAAAGGATTTCACCAAGCTGCATTTGGCTAAAAGCCAGCTCATTCCAGAGGGATTGGTGGGAATGCAGAGTCTGTGAAGGGCTGTCTGTACCAAACCAGGAGGAGAACCATGGTCCTGTCTGGTTTTATTTCTGCAATATGAGGTTTATATTTCTGTAGAAGACTTCTACAGGGGAAACCAGCATGGAGATATTTAGCTCTGAACACTGGCAAGGAAAAGTTGGTTGTCAGTAGAGAGTGGAAAGGGACTGCAAAGGTGAAGCTACTTCCTGCCCAGCCCTGGAACAGCTGCCCAGGGCATGGGTGGAGTCACCCTTAGTGGGAGGGATTTAAAAGCTGTGTGGGTGTGGCACCAGGGGACACGATTACTGGTGGCTGTGGCAGTGCTGGGGAATGACTGGACGTGATGCTCTTAGAGGCTTTTCACACACTTATTCCGTGATTCTGTTTGACTTGAACAAATTACACATGTGAGGTCATTAGGTACTCTCCATGTTCTCTGTGTGGAGACCAGGAGGCTGCAAATAGCTTCCACGCTGTCCTGGGCACAGCCGCCCCGAGCCCGGTGGGGCTGTGGCAGTGCCGTGGCAACCCCGGGCCGGGTGCCCCCAGCTCGGCCAGCACAGGGAGCCTTAGGGAGGAGACCCCAGAGCCTTCCCCTGCCTGCCCTGGAGACAGGCAGAGGCAGAGGACTGGCAAAGCAGTGTGTGGGGAACAAACAACTTTATTGGGTCAGTGGACAGGGACCAGCACTCTGGGCTGGCTCATCGTTGGTCCTGTGGCGTTTTGCAGGTGGGCTGTCTGCTTTTGGGTACATTTCCACCATGTCTGCGTAGGGTCTTGTCGTGGTTTAACCTCAGCCAGCAGCCAAGAACCACGCAGCTGCTTACACTCCCTCCTCCCCGCTCTTTCCCCGCCCCCAACCCGGAGGAATGGGGAGAACAACTAGAGTAAAATATGTGGGTTGAGATAACGACAGTTTAATAACAATACAGAGTAGAATGAGCTACAATGCTAATAGATAATGAAAAAACAAAATCAGTGATGCACAATAGCATTGCTCACCACCCGCGGACCGGCACA